>NC_082719.1:132500-162500 GCF_030144855.1 Hypanus sabinus
ACATGCAGCGCTAAAATTACGACACGGAGTCGGTAACTGCAGTCGAAGGAGAAAACTTTATTTGAAATCCTCAGCCTCACTTTTAAGCCTCCCTCAACCTGCCCCCCGTGGCGCAGAGGCTCCAAAGCTCTGTGCTCGCAAACCCCCGTAGGCTATCTAATTGTGAGCCGGTTCGGATGTGCCAGGAAATGGGTCGCCACAAATGATGCAAATTGGCCATCGACGTACAGACCTACGAAAGTTTTGATACCCCTCTCTCTCCAGACTGCACATACCCCATCTAATTGTCCAGTCTTAAATGAGTGATTTTGACAAATGGGAGCATCTATGGAAACACTATGAATTTGGTGAGCCGCTTTTATCTGGTTTAATATTCATAAAGAATTCTTTAAGGTAAAGTTTTGTTGGATTAGTTTATCTGTTGAGGTATAAGTGGAAAGCAGAAGAGCAGGAAGTGAAGAATATTTAACAACAGAGGCTTCCAGCTGTAGCCATGAAGGATTTTCTTTGGTCTCAGCACCTCCACGTTTCCAGTGTGTAAGAGCCCTGGAGTTAGCTGCCCAATAGTAACGTTTGAAAATTGACAGACCAAGACTGCCCTTCTTAAGAGGTTTGTGTAGGTGAGCCTTAGATATCCTGTGTGATTTATAGCCCCACACTAAGGGCAATATGATAGAGTCAAGTTTCTTAAAAAAGGATGCATTTAAGTATATAGGCAGGTTTTGAAAAAGATATAGAAACCTGGGTAGGGTCACCATTTTGATCGCATTTACCCGGCCAATCATGGATAATGGCAGTATCCTCCAGGACTCGATATTTGTTCTGAGTTTTACTAAGGATTCTGTAAAGATAAATTTGAAAAGATGCTTTGGGTTCTTAGTCAGTTTAATCCCCAAATAGGTGAAACAGTCTTTAACTACTCTAAAAGGCAATATTTTCAGAAAGTCTTCAGTAAATTGATCCACTGAGGGCATGAATTCACTCTTTCCCCAATTTATGGTATAGCCAGAAATGCTCCCAAAGGAATATATATATTCAGTAAGATGGGAATAGAGACCGCTGGGTCATCTGGACAAGTAAGGAGATCGTCTGCGTACAGGGTCACACGGGTCTCAATACTGCCCAACTTAATACCTTTAATATGTGGGTGGTCCCTAATGCCAATTGCCAGGGGCTCCAGCGCTATGTTAAACAGCAGGAGGGACAATGGGTCCCCTTGGCGAACACCACATTGCAGGGAGAATGGATTGGATTTATCCCCATTTGTGAGAATGGAGGAGTTTGGATTAGTATATAATGTTTTAACCCATTCTATAAAAGTGTCGCCAAATCCAAACTTCTTGAGTGTTGCAATTAGATAGGGCCACTCTATCATATCAAATGCCTTGTGTGCATCTAGAGACAGTATAGCAGCTCTATCATCTTTCTCATAATCGGCATACAAAATATTGAGAATTTTGTGGACATTACAAAAGGAGTACCTGCCCGGGATGAATCCCGTTTGGTCCGGGTAAATGATATTTACTATATGCTTACCGAGCCAAATTGCTTACACTTTTGTAATTATTTTCAGATCATAATTTAGTAGTGCAATGGACCTATAGCTTCCAGGGTCCATTTTGTCTTTATTTTTAATAAAACACAGATATTTGCTTCACTGAGAGAGGGTGGGAGACTCTTGTTTCTGAAGGTATCTCAGCAAAGTTGGTGTAAGGACATCTTGGAAGGCTTTGTAGAACTCTGGCCCAAACCTGTCAGGTCCAGCTGCCTTACCAGTGGAAAATGCTTTGATGGCATCCTGTAACTCAGATAGCGAAATTCCAAATCTAAATTCTCCCTGAAAGCTGCATCTAATTGTGGGAAGTAAAGTGGATCAAAAAACTTATCAAAATCTTCCTGTGTGGCTGTTGATTTGGAGGTGTAAATTTCTGAATAGAACTCACTAAATCGTTTGTTAATACCCTTTAATGCTTAGGATACTATATGCATAAGGATCAGGCCAGATTTGGATATTATTTTGTAAATGGCTCATTTTGCTTGTTCTCCTTTTAACTGGCTTGCGAATAACTTCAGTGGTTTGTCTCCCAACTCAAAATGTCGCTGTTTAAGTTTATGTAGTATGTTGCCAATTTGTTCCCCTAGAATGGAGTTGTATTCGTATTTTAATTTGAGAATGTTATAATCTGATTGGAGCAAAGAATTTTTTGGGGGGTGATTCTTATTTACTCCATTTTTCATCATTACTATGAGTTTGGGAGGTTATTATATATGGATTATCATCTATATGTATTTATACCTTAACCTAATAATTATGTACTCTCAAGCTCTCTGTATTCATGTTTCATTTAAGTTTGTTTAAAATTAAAAAAAGATTTAAAAAGAAAAAGGAAATTGTGTGTGAGCGAAGAGGGGGATCATCTGTGGTGACAGAGCTCTGTGTGATATTTACTTTGCTCTGCTAGAAAACAAAAACAACTCCTGCAATCATAACATTATTTAGCTCGAGGAATCTAAGACAGAATTTCAGAAGTATTGCTGGGATCCACAAAATCGTCAAACACCTTGGGTTTGTGAGAAATTTTAAAAGCATTAGAAATAATGATTTAAAAAAGTACATCAGGTATTTTGTTAATGGATTCCAATTTTGTTATGTAATAGCTAGCCAAGAGTAAGTGTTGTCTACTAACGACATTGGGGAAAATATTATCTTGATACTAATGTGGTGAATGGAAGTTGATTTCTAACGTCATTCACATTGTTTACTTTACAAATATACATTACAACTGATTCTGTGATACTTGTTATACTGGCTGATCAAACATTTTCTTCATCTTCTGTTTCATTTAATAATCTATACACAAGATACAGAACCATTTACCAAGCACAGATTTCAGCATCAATGCATAGATTGCTTTCTGATCTATGGATGCAGTCGAGTCAATTGTGGGGGGAGGAGAGAGAGGGTGGATGCATGGAAGGATTAGGGATTGCAATTCATGAGGCGGTGGCCCCAGTTCTGGGAAAAGGAAGCAGCAATTTGTTGGAGTGGGGCTATCAGATCTAATGGTGCTACCAAATCGAACAAGCAGAATTATAGATTAAAATGTAAAATGCATAACAAAACAGGAGGTTGTGTGTGGCGGTAAACAAAAAGTATGTTATTCCAGAGATAAAAGTTAGAAGCAGTGAAATGTCAAAATCACTTTGTCCTTTCCATCCACTCAAAGTTTTAAAACAGTTCTCAGTATCACTAATTAATCTCTCCATTCATGGTCATAAAATGGTCTCTTGCCTCAGCATCTGACACTAGCCGCATTTCCTCATCTCCACAATGGGACTGTGGGTGAATGGGATGTTGCTCACACCCATTTCCCATCTGTGCTATTGACCCCCAAAGTGTCATCGAGCACAGACACAGGACCTTTGGCCTTGATAACCAAGAGTCCTATCCCCGCTAGTCCTATTTGGCTGTATTTGGCCCATATCCTCTGGGCCTTTTCTATCCATGTACCTGTCCAAATGCTTTCAAACATAGCAGTTTTACCCACCTCTACAGCCTCCTCTATACATTCTATATATTCACCACAGACAGAGATAAATTTGCTTCTCAGGTCCTTTTTAAGTCCCTCTCACCTTAAATCAACATCCCTAGTTTAGGTCTCCCACCCTGAGAAAAAGATTGACCTTACTACACCCCTCATGATTTTATGTATGTCTACAAGCCCTCAGCATACTACACTTCCGAAAGAAAATGTCGTAGCTTATCCAGCCACTCTTTCATAGCTTAAAGACATCCTCCGGTATCTGTACGCCTTCTAGCTTAATGATATCTTTCCTATAGCTAGGTAACCAACATTGAGTAAAAAACCCATGCAGTCCGCCGGGCTGAGGGGGATAAACAACTATTATCCACCACTGGTAAACCGAAAATTGCAGTAATAGGATGCGGTTGCAATTTGATATTCAGAACTGTTGAAATAGTACCGAAAATATCTTTCCAATAATTTTGCAAGCAAGGGCAAGACCAAAACATGTGGGTCAATGAAGCAACTTTAGAATGACATCTGTCACAGGTTGGATTAACATAAGAATAAAATCGAGCAAGTTTATCCTTGGATATGTGAGCCCTGTGTACAACCTTAAATTGTATTAGGGTGTGGCGACTCATTTCCTAGCGTATCCAAACCGACTCACAATTAGATAGCCTACGGGGGTTTGCGAGCACAGAGCTTTGGAGCCTCTTCGCCATGGGGGGCCGGTTGACAGAAGCTTAAAAGTGAGGCTGAAGTTTTCGAATAAAGTTTTTTCCTTCGACTGCAGTTACCGACTCCGTGTCGTAATTTTAGTGCTGCGTGTAGCACACCGCTACAATTGGTGACCCCGACAGTCCAAACGATTTTTGGACCAGAAATGACCGACGCCGCCTCTGTTCATGCGGTTTCGTTGAAACTGCCGGGTTTCTGGACACGGCGCCCGGACCTATGGTTCCAGCAAGCCGAAGCCCAATTCCACGTTCGCCGGATCACCTCAGAAGACACCCGCTACTACTACGTGGTGAGCTCCCTCGACCAGGACACAGCGGCCCAGGTCGCGGAGTTCGTACAGTCGCCCCCGGCAGATGGCAAGTACATGGAATTCAAAGCCCTGTTCCTCAGGACTTTCGGACTCTCACGGCGCGAGCGGGCTGCCCGTTTACTGCACCTGGATGGCTTGGGCGACAGACCTCCATCGGCTTTAATGAATGAGATGTTGTCTCTAGCCGACGGACACACACCCTGCCTCATGTTTGAGCAAGCATTCCTGGAGCAGCTGCCCGAGGACATACGCCTGCTGCTGTCCGACGCAGATTTCAGTGACCCCCGGAAGGTGGCAGCCCGGGCGGACTTGCTGTGGAACGCCAAAAAGGTGAGCGGGGCGTCCACCGCACGGATCTCCCAGCCACGCTCCCAGCGGCAAACCAGTCCAGGCCCGGCCGCAGAGCCCGCCAACCCCTGGCCCAATGAACACTGGTGCTTCTACCACCAGCGGTGGGGCGCAGAAGCCCGCCGTTGTCGCCCGCCCTGCCAGTTCCCGGGAAACGCCAGGGCCAGCCGCCGCTGATGGCTACGGCGGCTGGCCATCGGGATAGCCTCCTGTATGTGTGGGATAGAAGGTTGGGACGCCGGTTTTTGGTCGATACTGGGGCTGAGATCAGCGTTTTACCTCCGACGGGTTACGACACCCGCAGCAGGGCACCGGGTCCCCCCCGAGGGCCGTGAATGGCAGCACCGTAAGGACCTATGGCACCCGCCAGGTGCAGCTACTGTTCGGCTCCAGCCAGTTCACGTGGGACTTCACACTGGCCGCTGTAGCCCAACCGCTTCTGGGTGCGGATTTTTTGCGGGCTCACAGCCTGCTGGTCGACCTGCCCAGGAAGAGACTGGTACACGCCGAGACCTTTCAGACGTTCTCCCTGGGTGCATTCCAGTTGCCAGCCCCTCACCTCGGCTCCATCACGCTGTCCGACAACGACTTCACCAGGGTCCTGGCGGAGTTCCTATCGGTTCTGGCACCGCAGTTCACAGCAGCCATGCCCAGGCACGGCGTACAGCACCACATCCCGACCCAGGGACCACCCCTCCATGCCTGTGCTCGGCGGCTTCCCCCGGAGAAGCTCCGACTGGTGAAGGAGGAGTTCCAGAGAATGGAGGAATTGGGGATCATCCGGCGGTCCGACAGCCCCTGGGCTTCCCCCCTGCACATGGTGCCCAAAGCGACGGGGGGCTGGAGACCGCGCGGCGACTACCGCAGGCTGAACGAGGCTACCACACCGGACCGCTACCCTGTGCCGCACATTCAAGACTTTGCAGCAAACCTGCACGGCGCACGGATCTTCTCCAAGGTCGACCTCGTCCGAGGGTACCATCAAATCCCGATGCATCCTGACGACGTCCCCAAAACGGCTCTCATCACCCCGTTTGGCCTTTTCGAATTCCTCCGCATGCCGTTCGGCCTGAAGAATGCCGCACAGACGTTCCAGTGGTTAATGGACGCGGTGGGACGGGACCTGGACTTCGCGTTCATCTATTTGGATGACATCCTCATAGCCAGCGGCAGTCGTCAGGAGCATCTGTCCCACCTCTGTCAACTCTGCGCCCGACTGAGTGAGTATGGTCTTACAATCAACCCTGCCAAATGCCAGTTCGGACTCGATACCATTGACTTCCTGGGCCACAGAATTACTAAAGACGTGGCAACCCCTCTGCCCGCTAAGGTAGATGCGGTCCGCCACTTCCCCCGACCCACCACGATCAAAGGCCTTCAGGAATTCGTAGGTATGGTCAATTTCTACCGCCGCTTCCTCCCTTCAGCTGCCCGGATCATGCGCCCCCTGTTCGCCCTGATATCAGGTCCGAGCAAGGACATTACCTGGGACGAGGAGTCCGCCGCCGCTTTCGTTCAAATGAAGGAAGCTTTGGCTGACGCCGCAATGCTAGTACATCCCAGAATGGACGCCCCTACCGCCCTCACAGTGGACGCATCTAACACGGCAGTCGGTGGGGTGCTGGAGCAACTCATCGCAGGTCGCTGGCAACCCCTGGCGTTTTTCAGCAAACACCTGCGGCCACCCGAGCTCAAGTACAGTGCTTTCGACCGGGAACTGTTGGCGCTCTACCTGGCAATCCGGCATTTCAGGTACTTCCTAGAAGGTCGGCCCTTCACCGCGTTCACGGACCACAAACCGCTTACCTTTGCGTTTACGAAAGCATCCGACCCCTGGTCATCCCGCCAGCAACGCCACCTGTCCTACATCTCTGAATACACAACGGATGTCCGGCACGTCTCGGGTAAGGACAATGTCGTGGCGGATGCGCTCTCTCGCCCTACCGTTCATGCCCTTTCCCAAGGGGTAGACTTTGAGGCGCTGGCAGAGGCACAGCAGGTAGATGAGGAGATTTCGAATTACAGGACCGCAGTCTCCGGTCTGCAGCTCCAGGACCTCCCCGTGGGCCCGGGTGAGAGGACCCTACTCTGTGATGTCGCCACCGGCCAGCCCCGTCCCGTCGTCCCGACAGCCTGGCGGCGACGTGTTTTCGACTCCATTCATAACTTGGCGCATCCCTCCATCCGGACAACTGTCCGGATGGTTTCCAGCAGGTTCGTTTGGCACGGACTCTGCAAACAGGTCAGTGAATGGGCCAGAACGTGCATGCACTGCCAGACGGCCAAGGTGCAGCGGCACACCAAAGCCCCACCGCAGCAGTTCCATCCCGACCACCGGCGTTTCGACCACATTCATGTGGATATCGTGGGCCCCCTGCCAGTGTCGCGCGGAGCGCGTTACCTCCTGACTATCGTGGACCGGTTCACAAGATGACCAGAGGCGGTCCCGCTCACTGACACCACCTCCGAATCTTGCGCCCGAGCCCTGATCGCCACCTGGATATCTCGCTTTGGTGTACCAGCCCACATTACCTCCGACAGAGGCGCCCAGTTCACCTCCAGCCTGTGGTCAGCTTTGGGGACTCAGCTGCACCACACAACTGCCTACCACCCACAGTCGAACGGGCTAGTGGAGCGTTTCCACCGTCACCTGAAGTCGGCCCTCATGGCCCGCCTGCGAGGAGCCAACTGGGCGGATGAGCTTCCCTGGGTCCTACTCGGCATCCGCACAGCGCCCAAGGACGACCTGCACGCCTCGTCGGCCGAGTTGGTATACGGCGCGCCCCTGGCCGTCCCCGGGGAGTTCCTACCAGCCCCAAGGGGGCAAGAGGAAGAACCCGCTGCAGTCCTGGGCAGACTTCGCGAGAAGCTCGGTAACCTGGCCCCCATACCCACTTCACAGCATGGGCGGCACCCGACCTGCGTACCCAAAGACCTACAGAACTGTAAGTTTGTGTTTGTACGAAGGGGCGGGCATCGGCCACCGCTGCAGCGGCCATACGAGGGGCCGTTTATGGTGCTCCGGAACAACGGGTCCACGTTCGTGCTGGACGTTGGGGGGAAGGAGGAGGTTTTCATGGTGGACCGCCTCAAGCCGGCCCATGTGGACCTGGCGCAACCGGCCGAGTTTCCGGCGCCTCGGCGCAGAGGCCGACCTCCCAAGCAGGTTCTGGCCCAGACTGTGGACATTGGGGGGTGTATCGCCGGTTCTGGGGGGGGGTTATGTGGCGACTCATTTCCTAGCGTATCCAAACCGACTCACAATTAGATAGCCTACGGGGGTTTGCGAGCACAGAGCTTTGGAGCCTCTTCGCCATGGGGGTCCGGTTGACAGAAGCTTAAAAGTGAGGCTGAAGTTTTCGAATAAAGTTTTTTCCTTCGACTGCAGTTACCGACTCCGTGTCGTAATTTTAGCGCTGCGTGTAGCACACCGCTACAAGGGCATATTTAGCACAAATAGAAGAAGAATTGACTAATTGTAAAATTTACTCCCTCTGCTCAGTGGGTATAAGACAAAGAAGTTCTTTTTCCCATTCCTTCTTAATTTTTTCTGATACTCCTGGCTGTATTTTCATGATCATATTAGAAATGATGGCTACAGAACCCTTCTGGCACAGATTCAGAGCTAAAAAAATTTCCGTAATTTCCATCAGACATAATTTTGGAAAAGACTGTAACATAGTATTCAAGACATTTCGAACTTGCAAGTATCTAAAAAAATGAGTTATAGGCAAATTATATTTATTGGACAGCTGTTCAAAGGACATAAAACTGTTATCTAAAAATAGATCACGAAAACATGTTATACCTTTTGTTTTCCATAATACGAAGGCTTGATCCATAAAAGAGGGCTGAAAAAAAAGTTAGATATAATAGGGCTTGGTAAGATAAACTTATTCAAGCCAAAGAATTTACGAAATTGAAACCATATTCATAATGTATGTTTAACTATAGGATTAGTTATTTGTTTATTCAATCTAGATAAAGCAAAAGGAAGCAAAGATCCTAAAATAGAAAACAATGAGAAATCGTGTACAGATTTACATTCCAAATTTACCCATTGTGGTAATCGATTCTTGTATCCAAAATACTAAATATTGAATACTAACTGCCCAATAGTAAAATCTGAGTTTTGGCAAAGCCAAACCACCTTCGTTCTTAGGCTTCTGTAAATATTTTTCACTTAATCTAGGATTTTTATTCTGCCACACATATGAGGATATTTTGGAGTCAATAATATCAATACAGATTTAGGAATAAAAATTGGTAATGCTTGGAATAAATATAGAAATTTGGGTAACGCTATCATTTTAATAGCACTAAATTGACCAACCAATGACAAAGATAATGGGGACCACCTGGTAATAAGTAGCTTGATTTGGTCAATTAAAGGTAAAAAATTAACTTTAAATAAATCCTTATGTTTCTTGGTAATTTTAATACCCATATAAGTAAAATAATCTGTGACAACTTTAAATGGTAAGTGTTTATAGATTGAAACTTGAGTATTATTGGAATAGTTCATTCTTATTAAAATTCAGTTTGTAGCCAGAAAAGCTACTAAACTGAGCAAGCAAGGATCAAGTAGCAGGAATAGATCTCTCAGGGTCAGATATGTATAGTAACAAATCATCAGCATATAATGATAACTTATAAGACCCTTCCCTACGGGTAATACCAAAAATATTAGGTGATTCACGAATGGCAATCGCCAATGATTCCAAAGCATTGTCAAATAATAAAGGACTGACAGGACAGCCTTGCCTCGTACCACGGGATAACTGAGAAAAAGGAGATCTTTGATTATTGGTAAGAACCGAAGCCAAAGGTTTATAATATATGAATTTAATCCATGATATAAATTTCAAACTAAAATTAAAATTCTGCAATGTATTAAAAATAAATATGGCCATTCAACTCTATCGAACGCTTTTTCAGCATCTAAGGAAATAACACATTCTGGTATTTTAGTTGAAGGAGTATAAATTATATTAATTAATTTTCTGATGTTAAAAGATGAATAATGGTTTTTAATAAATTCAGTCTGGTCTTCAGAGATAATTTGAGGTAATATATTTTCTAATCTAGTGGCCACAACTTTGGTAAAAATCTTAGAATCCATATTCAGCAAGGATATAGGCCAATAGGATGCACATTCAGTGGGGTCTTTATCTTTTTTTAAGGATTAGAGAAATGGAGGGATCATAAAAAGATTGTGGTAATTTACCTACAGTTAACATCTTTAAAAATTTTACAAAGCCATGGAGAGAGTATAGAAGAAAAGGATTTTAAAAATTCTGCAGTATAATCGTCCGGACCAGGGGCTTTACCTGAATTCATTGAGAAAACAGCCTCTTTTATTTCAGTTTCCATATTAGGTGTGTCTAGAAGTACACAATCTTCTGCTATTAATTTCGGGATATTCAATTTTCTTAAAAATTCATCCATCATGGAAGAATCCTCAACAAATTCTGATTGATATAAAGAATTATAAAAATCTTGAAAGGCTTTATTTATCTCTTTACGATCAATCGTCAAGGTGCCATCTGGTTTACGAATCTTAATGATTTGTCATTTAACCAAAGCAGTTTCAATTGATTGACCAATAATTTGCCAGATTTACCTCCATGTACATAAAACTGGGTTCCAGATTTAATTAACTGATTTTCAATTGAGGAGGATAATAACAAACTGTGCTCCATTTGAAGTTCAACTCTCTTTTTATAAAGTTCTTTACTGGGGGTTACTGAATAAATCTTATCAATTTCTTTAATTTTATCAACCAATGTTAGTATTTCAGTATTAGTTCATTTCCTAACTCCAGCAGAGTATGAAATAATCTGTCCGCGAATAAATGCTTTAAAAGTGTCCCATAATATTCCACTAGAGATTCTTCTGTAGAATTTGTTGAAAAAGCAAATCATTTTGTTGTTTAATGAAGTTAAGAAAGTCTGAGTCCTGAAGTAAAGTGGAGCTGAACCTCCAAGATTTAGCATTAGAAGATGAATCCATTGTCTTAATAGATAGCTTCAAAGGTGCATGGACAGAGATGGTAATGGAATCATATTTACAATCAATACATCTGTATGTAAACGATGATCAATAAAGAAGTAGTCAATTCTTGAATATTTATGATAAACATGAGAAAAGTATGAAAATTCTTTACCGTTGGGGTGTAAGAAGCGCCAAATTTCAGAAATTCCAGAATCAACCGTAAAGGAATTAATAAGAGAGGCCGATTTATTCAGAAGAACCCGGGTGGGCTTAGATCTATCCATCGAAGGATTTAAGCAGCAGTTAAAATCCCCACCCATTATCAACATATACTCATTTAAATTAGGGAAGGATGTAAATAAACACTTAAAAATTCAGGACAGTCAGTGTTTGGAGCATAAACATTAACTAAAAGAACTTTTTGATCAAAAAGTGAAATCTGTGAGAAGCAAAAATCTACCTTGTGGGTGCGAAGTTGTTACATCGTGTATAAAAGATGTTGAGAAATCTATAAAAATGGAAACACTTCTTACTTTGGCTTGGGAATTCGAGTGTTACTGTTGGCCTTTCCAAAACCTAAAAAAAGTTGACTATCCACCTTCTTCACATGAGTCTCTTGTGCAAAGATAATATTAGCATTCATTCTGTGGAATACTTTGAATATTTTTTTCTGTTTTATTGAATGATTTAAACCGTTAGTATTCCAAGAAAAAAATTGATAATCTTGTCCATATTGCCAATATTTATCACAATTAACACTTATGTGTTAAAAAAGGATGAACTCATGAATCCGGAAGAGGGAAGTAAGTTCAAGGAGGAACCGGAAGTTACGACACTTAAACCATTTTGGTAGTTTGAAGTAAGTCCATGAAGTAAAACTAAGCAAGAAGCAAAGCAAAAAAAAAAGAATCCCCCTCCCCCACCCTCAAAACCCCAGGAAAAAAGCCAGAAAGAGGCAAACAGGCAAACTAATACTAATTTTACCCCCATGTCTCAAGATGGCAACTCAAACGAAAAAGTAATAAAAACCAGACACAAACCACCCATATTCAAAAAAGGATTAGTATAACAAAGATTAAACTATAAAATTAGTGTTATATATATATAAAACAAAAGGATTAAAAGAAAAAAGAAAAATACTAAAACATTAAAACCCAAGAATGGATAATATTGTATTAATATTTTAAAAGAAAGTCGTCAATCTTGTTCAGACACATCCAAATGGATGTGACATATCCAAGCATTAAGGGCTTATGGGAAAAAGAAACGACATCTTAGAAAAAAGTTTTCTTTAAAAAAAACCTTAATATTTAATCGTTAAGGATATAAAACAATGTACATAAGCTTAAAAATCATCTAATGAGTTACTTTCAAAACTAACAGAATAATAATATAAAAAGAACGAACTCAGAATAAACCAAAAAAACAGACCTTTACTTAAGTGTGTAAAAAAAATACACTATCAACCATCACGTTAGAATCATCAAATTATAAAAGGTCCGAATCTATAGACTAGTTGTCAGCATAAAGAAGAAAGTTAATACAAATAGTAAAAATACAATACATTAGTCAACTCATGGTGAAAAAAGTACTATTCTTCAAGAAATCTTTGGGCATCCGCTGGAGATTTGAACAACCGACAAGTCTCATCTTTGAGAGTAACTCTCAATTGTGCTGGAAATAGCAGCACTTGTTTGTAGCCTTTCTGATGAATTTCCAACATAACCGATTTAAAAGCCATTCTTGCCCTCAAAACTTCAGGACTGTAGTCTTCCAGAATATGAAATTTGAAAATTTTAAAGCAGATCATACCTTTTTTCCGGACAGCCCGAATCAGACGTTCTTTAGTATGAGGATAATGAATCTGGCGAATCACACTCGTCGTGGTTTCGTTGCTGGAGTTGGTTGAAAATGAGAAATGCAATGTGCATGGTCGATTATTGGAGGGGTATCCAGAACTTCTGAGCCGAAGACATCCATTAAGAATTTAGAGAAAAAAAACAGTCAGATCACTGTTCCCAAAATTTTCCAGAAGCCCAATTATGTGGAGATTTTGTCTTCAAGACCGATTTTCAAGATCAGTAAGTTTAGATTTATAACGATCCAGCAGTTGAGAAGTTGAAGATTGCTGTTGTTCCAGAATTTCAATTTTGTGATCTCTCCAGCGAGCGGCATCTTCGAGAGCTAAAATTCTTGCTTGTTGTTGTTGAGAATCCAATGTGAGTGATTGAACTTTTGCGTTGACTTGTTTTCAAGTTTCATTAAGCGTAGAAAGCTTTGGGGTTAGTTTATTCTCCAGTTTTTCAAGTCTCTCCACCATAAGTTCCGCAATTGCTTCCAAAGTTAACGGTTCTTTCGCCAGTTTCGATTCCTTAGGTTCTCATGGTTTAGACATTTTAACGAGTTGAAAAATAATTCAAACAGTCGAAAAAAAATTCATAAGTATCAACCCCTATAGAATAGGTATAAACAGGTCAATTAGGGAGTGATTGTAGATAGAAAAAAGTAAAAGGATTGGAGTGAAGCCTGAAACAGTCTCACTCCATAAGCGCCATCTTGAGACCTCCACACACAATTTCCCGAGTCACTGTTAATAGCGTACTTTATCTGGTGCTTTAAGCAACATCTCTTGCACTGCATGCCTGTTTAATATTCAGAACCTGCCCAAACCAGGTGGCTGCACCAAATTTTTAGTAATACATTTGACATTGAGAAGAGCTAGAAATGGTGGTACTGGAGTTGGAACATTATTCAGTTTACCACTGAAAACGTGGAAGGGTATGGGAGTATGTTATGATGAATTATTTACTTTGTGGGTGTTGATGACATGTTCTCCATAAGACCACAAGATGTAGGCCAGAATTAGTTCATTTGGCCCATCGAGTCTTCTCCACCATTCCATCATGGCTGATTTATTATCCTTCTCAACCCCATTCTCTGGCCTTCTCCCTGTAACCTTTGATGCCCTGGCTATCAAGAACATATCACCAGACGACTTTAAATATACCCAACGATTTGGCCTCCACAGCTGCCTATGGTGATGAATTGGACAGATTTACCAATCTCAAATTAAAGAAATTCCTCTTTATCTCTGTTTTAAAGGGATATTCCCCTATTCTGAGGCTGTGCCCTCAGGGCTTAGATTTCCAGACCGTAGGAAACATCCTCTCCACGTCCACTCTATCTGTGTCCTCTGGTCCCAGACTCCCCCACTATAGGAAACATCCTCTCGACATCCACTCTATCTGTGCCCTCTGGTCCGAGACTCCCCCACTATAGGAAACATCCTCTCCACATCCACTCTATCTGTGCCCTCTGGTCCGAGACTCCCCCACTATAGGAAACATCCTCTCCATGTCCATTCTATCTGTGTCCTCTGGTCCCAGACTCCCCCGCTATAGAAAACATCCTCTCCACGTCCACTCTATCAGTGTCCTCTGGTCCAAGACTCCCCCACTATAGGAAACATCCTCTCCACGTCCACTCTATCTGTGCCCTCTGGTCCGAGACTCCCCCACTATAGGAAACATCCTCTCCATGTCCACTCTATCTGTGTCCTCTGGTCCCAGACTCCCCCGCTATAGAAAACATCCTCTCCACGTCCACTCTATCAGTGTCCTCTGGTCCAAGACTCCCCCACTATAGGAAACATCCTCTCCACGTCCACTCTATTGAGGCTTACAGTATTCGATTGGTTTCACTGAGATCTCCCACCCCTTTCTTCTAAACTCCAGTGAGTACAGTCCCAGAGCCATCAAATGTTCCTCATACATTAATGTTTGTGGTAATTTACCTACAGTTAACGCATCTTTAAAAATTTTACAAAGCCAAGGAGAGAGTATAGAAGCTGGATTGTCTGCCCCCAAAATAGGGCATTTATGGTCATTGCTACTGGCAAGTAATAATATCTTGGATTGGAAGATTGGCATACTGAATCACCATCCTGACAATTTTCTCCCCCTTTGCCAGTTCCTTGCCGTGCAGTGGAAGTCGGGAGGCCAGAGCCTCCAGTCTTGCATTAACAAGTGTTCTCTGTCACCTGTGAAGTAGGTGCCACTCCCTAGATCAGTCCTTAACATTATTCTTCTAATGCTTCATTTCTGAATGCAATATATTGGTTCCTAATCACATTGCATTGCTGTTCATGGGATGATCTTGGTGTGATTTTCTTTTTTTAATATTACTGCAAGAGATCCTTAATATAGTAGCAAACAATGTACTGACCACCACACTATAACAAATAAAGACACCCAAATTTAAGAATCGTGGGTTCTTCATAAAACAGAAGGACAACATCTTTTTCTCTAGTAAAGAGATAAATAACTATCTTAATAATGATCAGTCGTCTATATTTTTGTATCACATTTAAAATTCCCAGAGCATTTCAGAAAGTTTGCTTTGCTTTGTCCATTGGGTGAGATTTATACTTGAAGATGTTTGAGGCAAACAGGAAAATATTTTTGGTGGAAAAGAATTTATAGTTCTTGAACTGTTTCACACCCTTGCTTGCTCTCTCAGTTCTGTTTTTAATATAACCCCTTAAAATTGCATTATCGCTATGTGCAGTAGCAGGTTACTTTGTTTTCAGCACTATGACATGTTTAGCAGGCCAAATGACTGCTGAACTCTGTTGTAAGTTCAAATTGGACAGGGAATGGCATGCTATCACTGAGAAAATTGCCCAGCTGTCTGCACGTGAAATCCTTATTGATCAATGCAAGGTATGTTATCCATCGATAGGTTCTTAAAGAACATCAGGAGTCCTGCTGAAGGGTCTCGGCCTGAAGCATTGACTCTACTCTTTTCCATAGATGCTGCCTGGCCTGCTGAGTTGCCGCCAGCATTTTGTGTGTGTTAGCTGAAATATTAACTGCTTTTCTCTCCACAGATGCTGGCTGATCTGAGTCCTTATGGGATTTTGCATTTTTATTTGTTGCTTTTTGAAATTATTTCAAGCTTAATTGTCAATTACATTGGAATTCACAAAATGAAATGTATACAGTTGGTAGGTTATGGAATTTAAAGAAACTCTACATTTTCATCTCATGCACAGAATGTTACACGAGCAAACCCAAATGCGGGGCAGAACAGGGGTGTGGAGGCAGCATTGGGAGTCGGTATCCAGGAGTGATGCTAGACCTAGAACTGATTGTCCTAAGAACCATGAAACGAGGTTACTCACAACGGAGTCAAGCAATGAACTGGCAGCTTCTTGTTGTGGTCACGGGGTATTTATACTGCTTTTGCTGATGGAAGGCAGGTGTTTGTAGTTAGTGGAACCTGAGATGATTGGGAACTAAGTGAGGTGATTGAAGCCCAATTCCTGAGGTAAATAGCCAGGTGGGGGATTACCAGAAGGGACCATAACACAGAAGAGTTAAAACCTGCGACATACCAAACGTAATGATGCTGAATGGAGCGCCAGGCTTGAGCATGAGCTGGTCTCATGCTCCTGTGTTCCTGGGATATTAGACAAACAACGTATGAAATATTAGTATCCTTGAGCCTATTCTGCTACATATCACGGCCTCAGTATCTCTTTCTTCTCTCCACGTGCCCAGTAAATTCCTTGTAGCATAAATGCCTGTTAGTCTGTGTCTTGAGTGGTCATTGATTTCCCCTCCACAATCCTCTAGAGTAAAGGATTCCAAATGTTCACTCATTTCCTGACAGAAGGATTGGACAACTCCTTAAACTGAAACTGTTATCTGGTTCTAGATTTCCCCACTAAGGGAAACATTGTTTTGGTAAAAGTGCAGCAAATTCCTCTCTAAACTTGTGTTTAGATTGCTTCTCGTTCTTTTAAATTCCATTGAATATAGACCCATGCAATTCAACCTTTTCTCAGAGATCCAGGTAATCTGCCTCTGAAGCAAATGTATCCTTCATTAAATATGGAGATGAGAACTGTGTGTACTACTTCAGGTGCTGTCAATACTATCCTAATTGTAGGTTATGTAACCCTTTTGATAAAGCTTAATATTCCATTGGAGTTCCAAAATACCAACATGGTAACTTTTGTTCCATAGTTTCTGAATCCCCAGATCCCCTTGCACTTCTATGTATGAATAATTTAGCTTTGTTATTTTTCCCCTCAGATAGGTAGATACTTTATTGATGTCAAAGGAAATTACGGTGCCTCAGTAGCATTACAAGTGCACTGATTTAAAAATATTAGAAGAGAAGTAAAAATATTACCTTAAAAATAAGATGTGCAAGATTTACAAGTCCAGTCTGATAAGGTGGTAGTGCAAGAATAATCATAATATTATACAGTAAGGGGTGCTAATTCACACCGTCCAGATAAGAATTGATGGTAGTTTTGCACAGGGTGTCCTCAGTAGCAGGGTGTGGTAAACAGAGATTAAACAGCTTTGGTAAACAGGGGTTACTAACACGTTCCCTGATGAAGGGTCTCGGCCGGAAACGTTGGCTACTCTTTTCTCACGGATGCTGCCTGACCTGCTGAGTTCTTCCAGTGTTGTGTACGTATTCTTTGATCCACAGCATCTGCAGTTGTATTTTTGTGTTTTGAGAGGTTACTAACAGTCTGACAGGAGGGGTCATTACTTCCTGGGCTATAGGTTGACTCGAGCCTAAAGGCCAAGGGTAAGAATGAGCTCATAGCCATCTTTGGAGCAGCGTAGTTGCCTCAGACCATTACTAACAGTCTGACAGGAGGGGTCATTACTTCCTGGGCTATAGGTTGACTCGAGCCTAAAGGCCAAGGGTAAAAACAACCTCATAGCCATCTTTGGAGCAGCGTAGTTGCCTCAGACCATTACTAACAGTGCTCCTCTGTTCAGCCAAGGTGGCATGCGTAGGGTGAGAAACGTTGTCCAAAATTGCCAGGATTTTCTGTGGCATCCTTTGTTCTACCACAGCCTCCAGTGAGTCCAGTTTGATTCCTATAACAGAGCCAGCCTTTCTTTATTGAGCCTGCTGGCATCACCCGTGTTGATGCCATTGTCCCAGCACACCACCATGTAGAAAATTGTACTGGCGACAACAGACTGGTAGAACACTCGAGTCTGACTTCCAGGTACACCCCCAGGCGCTTGTAGGTCCTCATCACATCCACATCCTCACCATCAATGGTAACAGGGAGCAGTGCAGGTTTAGTCTTCATCATCACCTGCTTTGTCTTACTGACCACATTTTCCTGTCTGGTACTCCATCTGCCAATTTCTTGCCCTTTCAGTTATCCTTTCTATATCCTCCTCCAACTTGTTAGCCGGTATGGTTTTTTAAAAGTATTGAACCAGTAATCAGCAGCATAGAAACAGGTACAGAAGGTGACCTTGAGAGCTGTGGAAAGAAAATGCTGGTGGAAAGAATATAATGAAGAAGACAGCGAGGCTTTGAGAAGAAGTGCAGTGGCGGCCATTTTCAAATTGCGTCTCATATCGGAGTTCTGAGAGGCGGGACTGCGCAGGCGCGTGAAGGAGACCTGGGAAGGAGGGAAGATATAAAAAGAACACGGCCTTAAGAAGCGGGCAGCTTCGTTTGCGGGCAGTGGAGTGAGCCAGGAGCAGAGTGTAGGGCTTGGGGTCAGGGGGCTTAGGCGGAAGAGGGCACAGTTGGCTTATCTTTTCATTATCCTTGTTATTTTCAGTTATTCGGGAAATATGAGTGTGAGGGCAGCTTGTTGTTCTCGGTGTCGGATGTGGGAGATCCTGGAGTCTCCGAGCCTCCCGGACGTCCACATCTGCGCCAGGTGCACCGAACTGCAGCTCCTGAGGGACCGAGTTAGGGAACTGGAGCTGCAGCTCGATGACCTTCGCCTGGTCAGGGAGAGTGAGGAGGTAATTGAGAGGAGTTACAGGCAGGTGGTCACTCCGGGGCCACGGGAGGCAGATAGGTGGGTCATGGTCAGGAAGGGGAAGAGGCAGGTACTAGAGAGTACCCCAGTGGCTGTACCCCTTGACAATAAGTACTCATGTTTGAGTACTGTTGGGGGGGACAGCCTACCTGGTGGAAGTGACAGTAGCCAGGCCTCTGGCACAGAGGATGGCCCTGTAGCTCAGAAGGGTAGGGATAGAAGAAAGAGGACCATAGCAATAGAGGACTCGATAGTCAGGGGTTCAGACAGGCCGTTCTGTGGAGGTGATCGGGAGTCCCGGATGGTAATTTGCCTCCCTGGTGCCAGGGTTTGGGACGTTTCTGATCACGTCCAAGATATCCTGAAGTGGGAGGGTGAGGAGCCAGAGGTCGTGGTACATGTAGGTACCAATGACATAGGTAGGAAAGGGGAAGAGGTCCTGAAACGAGAGTACAGGGAGTTAGGAAGGCAGTTAAGAAGAAGGACCGCAAAGGTAGTAATCTCGGGATTACTGCCTGTGCCATGCGACAGTGAGAGTAGGAATAGAATTAGGTGGAGGATGAATGCGTGGCTGTGGGATTGGAGCAGGGGGCTGGGTTTCAAGTTTCTGGGTCATTGGGACCTCTTCTGGGGCAGGCATGACCTGTTCAAGAAGGACGGGTTACACTTGAATCCTAGGGGGACCAATATCCTAGCGGGGAGGTTTGCTAGGGCTGCAGGGCGGACTTTAAACTAGTAAGCTGGGGGGGCGGGAATCAATTTGAGGAAACTATGGGAGAGGAGGTTAGTTCACCAGTAGAGCAAGTAAGTAGACAGTGTGTGATGGAGAAGGGATGCGCTCAGCCCGAAGATGTAGGGGAGAAGAAAGAAAAGGATAATAAATTTGAATGCATTGTTAGGGATGAAAAGAGAGGAGGAGGTGGAGAGTATCTTAAATGTATCTATTTTAATGCTAGGAGCATTGTAAGAAAGGTGGATGAGCTTAAAGCGTGGATTGCTACCTGGAATTATGATGTTGTAGCTATTAGTGAAACATGGTTGCAGGAAGGGTGTGATTGGCAACTAAATATTCCTGGATTTAGTTGCTTCAGGTGTGATAGAGTAGGAGGGGCCAAAGGAGGAGGTGTTGCTTTGCTTGTCCGAGAAAATCTTATGGCAGTGCTTTGGAAGGATAGATTAGAGAGCTCCTCTAGGGAGGCTATTTGGGTGGAATTGAGGAATGGGAAAGGTGTAGTGACACTGATAGGAGTGTATTATAGGCCACCTAATGGGGAGCGTGAGTTGGAAGAGCAAATGTGTAAGGAGACAGCACATATTTGTAGTAAACACAAGGTGGTGATTGTGGGAGATTTTAATTTTCCACACGTAGATTGGGAAGCTCATTCTGTAAAAGGGCTGGATGGTTTAGAGTTTGTGAAATGTGTGCAGGATAGTTTTTGCAACAATACATAGAAGTACCGACTAGAGATGGGGCAGTGTTGGATCTCCTGTTAGGGAATGCGATAGGTCAGCTGACAGATGTATGTGTTGGGGAGCACTTCGGGTCCAGTGATCACAATAGCATTAGCTTCAATATAATTATGGAGAAGGACAGGACTGGACCTAGAGTTGAGATTTTTGATTGGAGAAAGGCTAACTTTGAGGAGATGCGAAGGGATTTAGAGAGAGTGGATTGGGTCAAGTTGTTTTATGGGAAGGATGTAATAGAGAAATGGACGTCATTTAAGGGTGAAATTATTAGGGTACAAAATCTTTATGTTCCTGTTAGGTTGAAAGGAAAGGTTAAAGGTTTGAAAGCACCATGGTTTTCAAGGGATATTAGAAACTTGGTTCGGAAAAAGAGGGATGTCTACAATAGATATAGGCAGCATGGAGTAAAGGAATTGCTCGAGGAATATAAAGAATGTATAAGGAATCTTAAGAAAGAGATTAGAAAAGCTAAAAGAAGATACGAGGTTGGTTTGGCAAATAAGGTGAAAGTAAATCCGAAAGGTTTCTACAGTTATATTAAAAGCAAGAGGATAGTGAGGGATAAAATTGGTCCCTTAGAGAATCAGGGTGGTCAGCTATGTGTGGAGCCGAGGGAGATGGGAGAGATTTTGAATGATTTCTTCTCTTCGGTATTCACTAAGGAGAAGGGAATTAAATTGTGTAAGGTGTGGGAAACAAGTAAGGAAGTTATGGAACCTATGACAATTAAAGAGGTGGAAGTACTGGCGCTTTTAAGAAATTTAAAAGTGGATAAATATCCAGGTCCTGACAGGATATTCCCCAGGACCTTGAGGGAAGTTTGTGTAGAGATAGTAGGAGCTCTGATGGAGATCTTTCAGATGTCATTAGAAACAGGGATTGTGCCGGAGGATTGGCGTATTGTTCATGTGGTTCCATTGTTTAAAAAGAGTTCTAGAAGTAAGCCTAGCAATTATAGACCTGTCAGTTTGACATCAGTGGTGGGTAAATTAATGGAAAGTATTCTTAGAGATAGTATTTATAATTATCTGGATAGACAGGATCTGATTAGGAGTAGCCAGCATGGATTTGTGTGTGGAAGGTCATGTTTGACAAACCTTATTGAATTTTTTGAAGAAGTTACGAGGAATGTTGATGAGGGTAAGGCAGTGGATGTAGTCTATATGGACTTTAGCAAGGCCTTTGACAAAGTTCCACATGGAAGGTTAGTTAAGAAGGTACAGTCATTAGGTATTAATGCTGGAGTAATAAAATGGATTCAACAGTGGCTAGATGGGAGATGCCAGAGAGTAGTGGTGGATAATTGTTTATCGGGATGGAGGCTGGTGACTAGCGGGGTGCCTCAGGGATCTGTTTTGGGCCCAATGTTGTTTGTAATATACATAAATGATCTGGATGATGTGGTGGTAAATTGGATTAGTAAGTATGCCGATGATACTAAGGTAGGAGGTGTTGTGGATAATGAGGTGGGTTTTCAAAGCTTGCAGGGAGATTTATGCTGGTTAGAAGAATGGGCTGAACGTTGGCAGATGGAGTTTAATGCTGAGAAGTGTGAGGTTCTACATTTTGGCAGGAATAATCCAAATAGAACATACAGGGTAAATGGTAGGGCATTGAGGAATGCAGTGGAACAGAGAGATCTAGGAATAACAGTGCATAGTTCCCTGAAGGTGGAGTCTCATGTAGATAGGGTGGTGAAGAAGGCTTTTGGAACACTGGCCTTTATAAATCAGAGCATTGAGTACAGAAGTTGGGATGTAATGTTAAAATTGTACAAGGCATTGGTAAGACCAAATTTGGAATATTGTGTGCAGTTCTGGTCACCGAATTATAGGAAAGATATCAATAAATTAGAGAGAGTGCAGAGACGATTTACTAGGATGTTACCTGGGTTTCAGCACTTAAGTTAAAGAGAAAGGTTGAACAAGTTAGGTCTCTATTCATTGGAGTGTAGAAGGTTGAGGGGGGATTTGATCGAGGTATTTAAAATTTTGAGAGGGATAGATAGAGTTGACGTGAATAGGCTGTTTCCATTGAGAGTAGGGGAGATTCAAACGAGAGGACATGATTTGAGAGTTAGGGGGCAGAAGTTTAAGGGAAACACGAGGGGGTATTTCTTTACTCAGAGAGTGATAGCTGTGTGGAATGAGCTTCCTGTAGAAGTAGTAGAGGCCAGTTCAGTTGTGTCATTTAAGGTAAAATTGGATAGGTATATGGACAGGAAAGGAGTGGAGGGTTATGGGCTGAGTGCGGGTAGGTGGGACTAGGTGAGATTAAGAGCATGGCACGGACTAGGAGGGCCGAGATGGCCTGTTTCCGTGCTGTGATTGTTGTATGGTTATATGGTTATGTCAATTTACATATCAAGGTGTAACAATTACTAAAAACTTCAAGAATTTATTTAAAGAAAACTTAAACCCCTTATTGAATTATGTGAAAAGGCGTTTTCTAAATGGTCTCCTCTTTCTTTATCCCTAATTGGCTGAATTAATTTGATTAAAATGAAGATTCTTCTTAAATTTTTATATCTTTTTCAGGCCTTACCTATTTATATTCCTAAGACCTACTTTGATCGTTTAGATTCAATTTTAACATCTTATATTTGGAATAATAAACAAGCTCGTTTAAGTAAAGTTTACCTACAAAGAAATGAAGAGATAGGTGGATTAACCCTATCCAATTTTAGGTTTTACTATTGGGCTGCCAATATAAGGAATATTACTTATATTGGTCCTATTATATTTATCATAAAGATTGCCCATCATGGGTCTCCTTAGAAGTTAATTCTGTAAAAAAATTCCTCTATTGTCTCTCTTCTTAGATCACACTCTTCTTTTTCAGCAAATAAAATAACAGATAATATAATTGTTAAGCAAACTTTAAGGATTTAGTCTCAATTTAGGAAATTTTTTGGTTTAGCGAATTTTTCATTATCATCTCTCATTCTCCTTAATTATTTTTTATTCCTTCCATGACTGACAAAGTCTTTAAAGATTGGGATGAACTAGGTATTAAGTGTTTTTGGGACCTGTTTATCTCAGGATCTCTTGCTTCATTTGACCAATTGTCAAATAAATTTGCACTCCCAAAAACACATTTTTTACAGATACCTTCAAATTAGATTTCTTACGTTTCCAATTAACTACTTTTCCTATAGGTCCTGATAAAAATTTACTGGGCGATCTTTTTAAATTTAAAACCTTTTGTTAATGGTTCTATTATCGGTATCTATAACTTGTTGATTGATTCTAGACAAGACTTTTTAGATAAATTAAAAAAAGCTTGGGAGGATGACCTAAAATGTCAGATTTCTGATGATAGATGGAATAAAATTCCTAAACGGGTTAATAAATCATCTTTCTGTGCTCGTCATTCTCTTCTACAATTTAAAGTGGTTCATAGAGCTTACATTTCTAAACAGAAGCTGTCCAGTTTTTATCTGAACGTTTCTCCACTTTGTAATAAATGCAACTCTGCTGATGCCTCTTTAATTCATATGTTTTGGTTTTGCCCTAAAATTGAAAAGTTTTGGCAGGAAGTAATCCATACCTTCTCACAACTTTTTAGGGTCCAATTTGACCCAAATCCCCTTACTGCCTTGTTTGGTATTACTCCAAATGAAGATATAACTTTAAATACTCCTAACCTACAGGTTTTCGCTTTTACCTCTCTTTTAGCAAGAAGAGCAATCTTGCTTAAACGGAAGGAGTCTACCCCTCCTACACATCTTCAATGTCCACATGATATTTTGTCGTATTTAAATTTTGAAATGATCCGCTGCTCAGTCTTAAATTCGGAACGATCTTTTTATGATATCTGGGGACCTTTCCTAAATTACTTTTCCAATTTATAAAGTTTAACAGTGCACAGACTTTTAGGTATATTTTTATCTTCTCTTCTTAAGCGAATATGTTTTTTTTCTAATTATCCATTATCATCCATCAGCTATTTTCTTTGGTAGTTGGTAGGGGTTGACTTTTTTATATAAAAAATTTCTTTTATGATGTATGACCTATCTTTAAATTTTTGATTACAGAATGGCACACCTTTATGTGTTATGCTATAACATTTTTGATCAATTTTATTACAATATATGAATGTACACAAGTTATGTTGAGATGTATCTATGTGTTGCACTGTAAATATTGTTTTTTTCTTCTGAATAAAATTATAGTAAAAAGAAAAAGAATGTGGATAAATGTGAGGTTATCCACTTTGGTGGCAAGAACAGGAAGGCAGATTACTATCTGAATGGTGTCAAGTTAGGAAAAGGGGAAGTACAATGAGACCTAGGTGTCCTTGTTCATCAGTCACTGAAAGTAAGCATGCAGGTACAGCAGACAGTGAAGAAAGCTAATGGCATGTTGGCCTTCATAACAAGGGGAGTTGAGTATAGAAGCAAAGAGGTCCTTCTGCAGTTGTACAGGGCCCTGGCGCGACCCTACCTGGAGTATTGTGTTCAGTTTTGGTCTCCAAATTTGAGGAAAGACATTCTTGCTATTGAGGGAGTGCAGTGTAGGTTCACAAGGTTAATTCCCGGGATGGCAGGACTGTCATATGTTGAAAGATTGGAGCGACTGAGTTTGTATACACTGGAATTTAGAAGGATGAGAGGGGATCTGATTGAAACATATAGGATTATTAAGGGATTGGACACGCTAGAGGCAGGAAACATGTTCCTGATGTTGGGGGAGTCCAGAACAAGAGGCCACAGATTAAGAATAAAGGGTAGGCCATTTAAAACGGAGTTCAGGAAAAACTTTTTCACCCAGAGAGTTGTGGATCTATGGAATGCTCTGCCTCAGAAGGTCAATTCTCTGGATGTTTTCAAGAAGGAGTTAGATAGAGCTCTTAAAGATAGCGGAGTCAAGGGATATGGGGAGAAGGCAGGAACGGGGTACTGACTGTAGATGATCAGCCGTGATCACATTGAATGGCGGTGCTGGGTCAAGGAATGAATGGCTTACTCCTGCACCGATTATTGGAATATTGGAATAAGCTGTCTATTGATATCTTTTGTAAACCTACCAAATCCCATAGCTATCTTGACTGTACCTCCTCCCAATCTTTCTCCTGTAAAAATGCCTTTCTCTTTAATCGGTTCCTTTGTGTCCATGCGGTGAGGCTTTCTTTTCTAGGAAATCAGATATGTCCCACTTCTTCAAGGAACAGGGTTTCCTTTCCTCCACTGTTGACACTTTCCTCACTTGCATATCCTCTATTTCGCAGGCATCTGCCCTCCATACATCGTCCTGGTGCCATAACACTGACCGAGTTCCTCTTGTCTTCACCTACCACTCACGGGACTCTGCATCCAGCACATCATTCTCTGCACCATCCACAATCCCGGTGGCCAACTATTTCAATTCCAGTCTCCCTTCTGACTTGTCAGTCCATGGTTTCCTCTACTGCCATGATGAGGCAACTCTCAGATTGGAAGGAAAACACATCATATTCCATCTGATGGCATGATATTGATTTCTCTAACTTCCAGTAATTTTTCTCCCTCCCCTTCCTCCTTCTTTTACTGTGGTCCCCTCTCCTCACCTGCCTATTACCCCTCTTCTTTCCCTTTCTGGAGATGGAGTTCAACCCAGATAAGTGTGAAGTGGTTCATTTTGGTAGGTCAAATATGATGACAGAATATAGTATTAATGGTAAGACTCTTGGCAGTGTGGAGGATCAGAGGGATATTGGGGACCGAGTCCATTGGACACTCAAAGCTGCTGTGCAGGTTGACTCTGTGGTTAAGAAGGCATACGGTGTATTGGCCTTCATCAATCATGGAATTGAGTTAAAGAGCCAAGAGGTAATGTTGCAGTAATATAGGACTCTGGTCAGACCCCATTTGAAGTATTGTCCTCATTTCTGTTTGCCTCACTACAGGAGGGATGTGGAATCCATAGAAAGGGTGCAGAGGAGATTTACGATGATGTTGCCTGGATTGGGGAGCATGCCCTATGAGAATAGGTTGAGTGAACTCGGCCTTTTCTCCTTGAAGCGATGGAGGATGAGAGGTGACCTGATAGAGGTGCACAAGATAATGAGAGGGATTGTTCATGTGGATAGTCAGAGGCTTCTTCTCAGGGCTGAAATGGCTAACACGAGAGGACATAGTTTTAAGGTTCCTGGAAGAAGATACAGAGGAGATGTCAGGGGTAATTTTTTTTACGCAGAGAGTGGTGAGAGCGTGGAATGGGCTGCCGGCAGTGGTGGTGGAGGTGTCCATCGAATCCATATAGTATTGCAGACTTGGATAACATTCCTCACCACCCATAACACCACCAATTCTCAATCATCTGTAAACTTACTAATCATACCTCCTACACTCACAACTAAGTCATTAATATATATCACAAAGTGCAGAAGCCCTGCAACCATTCACTACTGTACATAAGCAGGTGCGGACTCCCATGAATTCCCATGAATTCTCTCCAATAATTTCCATGCAGGCACAGATGGAAATCACTCGAACTCAAATTGAAAGTTCTGGACTTCCACTGTCCAGCAGGAGTCCCAAACCCCATCAGCTCACCTACTCAGAGATCCCAGAACCTCCAACAGAATCCAGCAAAAATCTGAGCCAGAACTGTTCCCGATGACAGCAGCCAGCTAGGACAGATTTGATCAAGTGCTGGAGAATTCCCCTCAACTGCTCCCTTTAAAAGCTTAAGTGTTGGTGAGATCAGGGGAAAGTTTTCACAGTGATTGAGTTCTTTAGAAAAAGCTTTGATTTTGATACTTACTGCAAACTGGAAAGAATCTGGATAACACTATCACAACTGTGACCCCTGATACAGTCAATATGATCCAGACTGGAATGGTGATCTTGCACATTTGATTTACCCACTGCGTAAATTCACACTGATTCTCCACACCCACTCCCAGTTTAAATGTACATTTAACACAGTCATATGTCCAATGGCATTTATGAGACAAATTTAATCATACAACAAAGTAAATTTCTTTTCAAAATATAAGTATGTCACCATTTACTAACTTAAGATTCACTTTCTTGCAGGATCTCAAAGTAGAACGGAGAAATACAATAGAAACAATGAATAATCACACACAAACAAGCAATCAAATTGAAAAGTCTGCTGAACAGTCTCGGCCAGAAACGTCGAATGTACTCTTTCCCATAGATGCTGCCTGGCCTGCTGAGTTCCTCCAGCATTTTGTGTGTGTTCCTTGGATTACCAGCATCTGCAGATGTTCACTTGTTCATTTAAATGCAATTAATTTATGAAATAAAATAACAAAACTAATTCCAAACATGTGAAGCCTGTAAAGTTCCCCATACACCAAGATCCAAGGTTGTCGTCCATAACAGCTGTACAGTCAGCATTAAATACACTGCAAAAGGCAAATGCTAACACTACCTTACCTCTACTTCACTCTCTCCTCCTCCAACACAAATAGTCCTTCCCTCTCTCCTCATTCTCCATCAGTCAGATAACTCTTTCCCCTTCTCCACCCTCTCCATCAGTCCATCGCACACACACACACCACCCCGACAGTTTCCCCTCGCCCACTCCTCCATCTGTCCATCACACACACTCACACCACCCCGACTGTTTCCCCTTGCCCGCTCCTCCATCTGTCCATCACACACACACACACACACACACACACACACACACACACACACACACACACCACCCCGACTGTTTCCCCTCGCCCGCTCCTCCATCTGTCCATCACACACACACACACACACACACCACCCCGACTGTTTCCCCTCGCCCACTCCTCCATCTGTCCATCACACAAACACACACACACACCATCCCGACTGTTTCCCCTCGCCCGCTCCTCCATCTGTCCACACACACACACCACCCCGACTGTTTCCCCTCGCCCGCTCCTCCATCTGTCCATCACACACACACACACACACACCACCCCGACTGTTTCCCCTCGCCCGCTCCTCCATCTGTCCATCACACACACACACACACACAAACCACCCCGACAGTTTCCCCTTGCCCGCTCCTCCATCTGTCCATCACACACACACACACACACACACACACACACACACACACACACACACACACACACACACACACACACACACACACACACACAGACCACCCTGACTGGTTCCCCTCTCCCACTCCTTCATCTGTCCATGAGACACACTCACACCACCCCGACTGGTTCCCCTGTCCCACTCCTCCATCTGTCCATCATACACACACACACACCACCCTGACTGGTTCCCCTGTCCCACTCCTCCATCTGTCCGTCACACACACACACACACACACACACACCACCCTGACAGGTTCCCCTGTCCCACTCCTCCATCTGTCCGTCACACACACACACACACACCACCCTGACTGGTTCCCCTGTCCCACTCCTCCATCTGTCCGTCACACACACACACACACACACACACCACCCTGACTGGTTCCCCTGTCCCACTCCTTCATCTCTCCATCACACACACACACCAAACCGACTGATGCCCCTCACCCACTCCTTCATCAGTCCATCACACACACACACACACACACACCAACCCGACTGTTTCCCCTCACCCACTCCTCCATCAGTCCATCAAACACACACACAGACACACACACACACACCACCCTCACTGGTTACCCTCGCCCAATCCTTCATCAGTCCATCACACACACACACACCACCCCGACTGTTTCCCCTCACCCAATCCTTCATCAGTCCATCACACACACACACACACACACACACACACACACACACACACACACACACACACACAGACACACACACACACACACACACACACACACACACCATCCCGACTGTTTCCCCTCACGCACTCCTACATCTGTCCATCACACACACACACACACACACACACACACACACCACCCTCACTGGTTCCCCTCACCTACTCCTCCATCAGTCCATCACACACACACACACACACACAAACATCACCCTCACTGGTTCCGCTCTCCCACTCCTCCATCAGTTCATCACACACACACACACACACACACACACACCACCCCGACTGTTTCCCCTCACGCACTCCTACATCTGTCCATCACACACACACACACACACACTCACACACACACAGACACACACACACACACACACACACACATACACACACACACACACACACACACTCACACAGACTCACACACACACACACACACACACACAGACACACACAGACACACACAGACACACACACACACACAGCACCCTGACTGGTTCCCCTCTCCCACACCTCCATCTGTCCATCAGACACACACACACAAACACACACACACACACACACACACACATAAACACCACCCTGACAGGTTCCCCTGTCCCACTCCTCCATCTGTCCGTCATACACACACACACACACCACCCTGACTGGTTCCCCTGTCCCACTCCTCCATCTGTCCATCATACACACACACACACACACACACACACACACACCACCCTCACTGGTTCCCCTCTCTCACTCCTCCATCTGTCCATCACACACACACACACACACACACACACACACACACACACACACACACACACACACACACACACACACACCACCCTCACTGGTTCCCCTCTCTCACTCCTCCATCTGTCCGTCACACACACACACACACACACACACACACCACCCTCACTGGTTCCCCTCTCTCACTCCTCCATCAGTCCATCAAACACACACACCACCCCGACTGGTTCCCCTCTCCCACACCTCCATCTGTCCATCACACACACACACACACACACACACACACACACACACACACACACACACACCACCCTCATTGGTTCCCCTC
>NC_082719.1:182500-185000 GCF_030144855.1 Hypanus sabinus
ACACACCACTCTCACTGGTTCCCCTCTCCCAGTCCTCCATCAGTCCATCACACACACACACACACACACCACCCTCACTGGTTCCCCTCTCCCACTCCTCCATCAGTCCATCACACACAAACACACACCATCCTGACTGGTTCCCCTCTCCCACACCTCCATCTGTCCATCTCACACACACACACACACACAGCACCCTGACTGGTTCCCCTCTCCCACACCTCCATCTGTCCATCTCACACACACACACACACACACACACACAAACACACACACGCATACACACACACAGACATAAACACCACCCTGACAGGTTCCCCTGTCCCACTCCTCCATCTGTCCGTCATACACACACACACACACACACACCAACCCGACTGTTTCCCCTCTCCCACTCCTCCATCTGTCCATCACACACACACACACACCACCCTCAGTGGTTCCCCTCTCCCACTCCTCCATCAGTCCATCACACACACACACACACACACACACCACTCTCACTGGTTCCCCTCTCCCAGTCCTCCATCAGTCCATCACACACACACACACACACCATCCTGACTAGTTCCCCTCTCCTACTCCTTCATCAGTCCATCACACACACACACACACACACACACACACACACACACACACACACACACACACACACACACACACACACACACACACACACACACGCACACAGACACACACACACACTAACACAGACACACACACACACACACCACCCCGACTGGTTCCCCTGTCCCACTCTGCCATCTGTCCATCACACACACACACCAACCCGACTTTTTCCCTCGCCCACTCCTCCATCAGTCCATCACACATACACACACAGACACACACACAGACGCACACAGACACACACACACCACCCCGACAGTTTCCCTGAACCCACTCCTCCATCAGTCCATCACAAACACACACTCACACACCACCCTGACTGGTTCCCTTCTCCCACACCTCCATCTGTCCATCTCACACACACACACACACACACCCGAGAGTTTCCCCTCACCCACTCCACCATCAGTCCATCACACACACACACACACACACAGCACCCTGACTGGTTCCCCTCTCCCACACCTCCATCTGTCCATCAGACACACACAGCACCCTGACTGGTTCCCCTCTCCCACACCTCCATCTGTCCATCAGACACACACACACACACACACACACACACCACCCCGACTGGTTCCCCTGTCCCACTCCTCAATCTGTCCATCTCACACACACACAACACCCGACAGTTTCCCCTCGCCCACTCCTCCATCAGTCCATCACACACACACACACACACACGCACACAGACACACACACACACACAAACACACACACACACACACACACACACACACACACACACACACACACACAGACGCACACAGACACACACACACCACCCCGACAGTTTCCCTGAACCCACTCCTCCATCAGTCCATCACAGACAGACACACACACACACACACACCACCCTGACTGCTTCCCCTCTCCCACTCCTCCATCTGTCCATCACACACACACATACACACACACACACACACACACACACACACACACCACCCTGACTGGTTCCCCTCTCTCACTCCTCCATCTGTCCATCAGTCCATCACAAACACACACACTCACACACACACACACACACCACAAAGACTGGTTCCCCTCTCCCACTCCTTCATCAGTCCATCACAAACACACACTCACACACCACCCTGACTGGTTCCCTTCTCCCACACCTCCATCTGTCCATCTCACACACACACACACACACACCCCAGAGTTTCCCCTCACCCACTCCACCATCAGTCCATCACACACACACACACACACACACAGCACCCTGACTGGTTCCCCTCTCCCACACCTCCATCTGTCCATCAGACACACACAGCACCCTGACTGGTTCCCCTGTCCCACACCTCCATCTGTCCATCAGACACACACACACACACACACACACACACACACACACACATACACACACACACACACACACACACGCACACACACACACCACCCCGACTGTTTCCCCTCTCCCACTCCACCATCAGTCCATCACACACACACACACACACACACACACACACACACACACACACACACACACACCACCCCGACTGGTTCCCCTGTCCCACTCCTCCATCTGTCCATCACACACACACACACACACACAGACACACACACACACATACACAGACGCACACACACACTCACACAAACACACACACACACAAACACACACACATACACACCATCCCGACTGTTTCCCCTGTCTCACTCCTCCATCAGTCGATCACACACACACAGTCACACACACACACACACACACAACACCCCGACTGTTTCCCCTCGCGCACTTCCTCCATCAGTCCATCAAACATGCACACACACACACACACACACACACATACACACACGCACACACATGCACACAGACACACATACACACACACACACACACACACACACACACACACACACACACTAC
>NC_082719.1:190000-192500 GCF_030144855.1 Hypanus sabinus
CTGTCCATCACACACACACATACACACACACACACACACACACACACACCACCCTGACTGGTTCCCCTCTCTCACTCCTCCATCTGTCCATCAGTCCATCACAAACACACACACTCACACACACACACACACACCACAAAGACTGGTTCCCCTCTCCCACTCCTTCATCAGTCCATCACAAACACACACTCACACACCACCCTGACTGGTTCCCTTCTCCCACACCTCCATCTGTCCATCTCACACACACACACACACACACACCCCAGAGTTTCCCCTCACCCACTCCACCATCAGTCCATCACACACACACACACACACACACAGCACCCTGACTGGTTCCCCTCTCCCACACCTCCATCTGTCCATCAGACACACACAGCACCCTGACTGGTTCCCCTGTCCCACACCTCCATCTGTCCATCAGACACACACACACACACACACACACACACACACACACACACATACACACACACACACACACACACACACGCACACACACACCACCCCGACTGTTTCCCCTCTCCCACTCCACCATCAGTCCATCACACACACACACACACACACACACACACACACCACCCCGACTGGTTCCCCTGTCCCACTCCTCCATCTGTCCATCACACACACACACACACACACAGACACACACACACACACATACACAGACGCACACACACACTCACACAAACACACACACACACACACAAACACACACACATACACACCACCCCGACTGTTTCCCCTGTCTCACTCCTCCATCAGTCGATCACACACACACAGTCACACACACACACACACACACAACACCCCGACTGTTTCCCCTCGCGCACTCCTCCATCAGTCCATCAAACATGCACACACACACACACACACACACACATACACACACGCACACACATGCACACAGACACACATACACACACACACACACACACACACACACACACACACACACACACACACACTACCCCGACTGTTTCCCCTCTCCCACTCCTCCATCTGTCCATCTCACACACACACAACACCCGACAGTTTCCCCTCGCCCACTCCTCCATCAGTCCATCACACACACACAGAAATACACACACACACACACACACAGACACACACCACTCTCACTGGTTCCCCTCTCCCAGTCCTCCATCAGTCCATCACACACACACACACACACACACCACCCTCACTGGTTCCCCTCTCCCACTCCTCCATCAGTCCATCACACACACACACACCATCCTGATTGGTTCCCCTCTCCCACACCTCCATCTGTCCATCTCACACACACACACACACACAGCACCCTGACTGGTTCCCCTCTCCCACACCTCCATCTGTCCATCAGACACACACACACACACACACACACACAAACACACACACGCACACACACACACAGACATAAACACCACCCTGACAGGTTCCCCTGTCCCACTCCTCCATCTGTCCGTCATACACACACACACACACACACACCAACCCGACTGTTTCCCCTCTCCCACTCCTCCATCTGTCCATCACACACACACACACACACACCACCCTCAGTGGTTCCCCTCTCCCACTCCTCCATCAGTCCATCACACACACACACACACACACACACCACTCTCACTGGTTCCCCTCTCCCAGTCCTCCATCAGTCCATCACACACACACACACACACCATCCTGACTAGTTCCCCTCTCCTACTCCTTCATCAGTCCATCACACACACACACACACACACACACACACACACACACACACACACACACACACACACACGCACACAGACACACACACCACCCCGACTGGTTCCCCTGTCCCACTCTGCCATCTGTCCATCACACACACACACACCAACCCGACTTTTTCCCCTCGCCCACTCCTCCATCAGTCCATCACACACACACACACACACACAGACGCACACAGACACACACACACCACCCCGACAGTTTCCCTGAACCCACTCCTCCATCAGTCCATCACACAGACACACACACACAGCACCCTCACTGTTTCCCCTCTCCCACTCCTCCATCTGTCCATCACACACACACACACGCACACAGACACACACACACACACCACCCAGACATCTCCCCTCGCCCACTCCTCCATCTGTCCATCACACACACACACACACACACACACCACCCTGACTGGTTACCCTCTCCCACTCCTTCATCAGTCCATCACACACACACACCACCCCGACTGCTTCCCCTGTCCCACTCCTCCATCTGTCCATCACACACACACACCAACGCGACTATTTCCCCTCGCCCACTCCTCCATCAGTCCATCACACACACACACAAACACACACACACACACACAGACGCACACAGACACACACACACCACCCCGACAGTTTCCCTGAACCCACTCCTCCATCAGTCCATCACACAGACACACACACACAGCACCCTCACTGTTTCCCCTCTCCCACTCCTCCATCTGTCCATCACAAACGCACACACCCACACACACAGACACACACACACACAC
>NC_082719.1:202500-205000 GCF_030144855.1 Hypanus sabinus
CCTCCATCTGTCCATCACACACACACACACACACACAAACCACCCTGACTGGTTCCCCTCTCCCACTCCTTCATCAGTCCATCACAAACACACACACCCACACACACAGACACACACACACACACACACACACACACACACACACACACACGCACACACACACGCACACACACACACACACAGACGCACACAGACACACACACACCACCCCGACAGTTTCCCTGAACCCACTCCTCCATCAGTCCATCACACAGACACACACACACAGCACCCTCACTGTTTCCCCTCTCCCATTCCTCCATCTGTCCATCACAAACACACACACACACACACACAGACACACACACACACACACAGACACACACACACACACACACACACACACACACACACACACACACAGCACCCTCACTGTATCCCCTCTCCCACTCCTCCATCTGTCCATCACACACACACACACACACACCACCCTGACTGGTTCCCCTCTCCCACTCCTTCATCAGTCCATCACAAACACACACACCCACACACACAGACACACACACACACACACACACACACACACACACACACACACAAACACACACAGCACCCTCACTGTATCCCCTCTCCCACACCTCCATCTGTCCATCACACACACACACACACACACACACACCACCCTGACACACACACACCACCCTGACTGGTTCCCCTCTCTCACTCCTCCATCTGTCCATCAGTCCATCACAAACACACACACTCACACACACACACACACACACCACAAAGACTGGTTCCCCTCTCCCACTCCTTCATCAGTCCATCACAAACACACACACACACACCATCCTGACTGGTTCCCTTCTCCCACACCTCCATCTGTCCATCTCACACACACACACACACACACCCGAGAGTTTCCCCTCACCCACTCCACCATCAGTCCATCACACACACACACACACACACACACACACAGCACCCTGACTGGTTCCCCTCTCCCACACCTCCATCTGTCCATCAGACACACACAGCACCCTGACTGGTTCCCCTCTCCCACACCTCCATCTGTCCATCAGACACACACACACACACACACACACACAAACACACACACACACATATACACACACACACACACACAGACGCACACACACACCACCCCGACTGTTTCCCCTCTCCCACTCCACCATCAGTCCATCGCACACACACACACACACACACACACACACACACACACACACACACACACACACACCACCCCGACTGGTTCCCCTGTCCCACTCCTCCATCTGTCCATCTCACACACACACAACACCCGACAGTTTCCCCTCGCCCACTCCTTCATCAGTCCATCACACACACACACACACACACACAGACACACACACATACACACACGCACACACACACTCACACAAACACACACACACACAAACACACACACACACACTACCCCGACTGTTTCCCCTGTCTCACTCCTCCATCAGTCGATCACACACACAGTCACACACACACACACACACACACACACACACAACACCCCGACTGTTTCCCCTCGCGCACTCCTCCATCAGTCCATCAAACATGCACACACACACACACACACACACACACACACACACACAAACACACACACACACACACACATCACCCTGACTGTTTCCCCTCTCCCACTCCTCCATCCGTCCATCATACACACACACACACACACACACACACCACACAGACTGGTTCCCTTCTCCCACTCCTCCATCTGTCCATCTCACACACACACAACACCCGACAGTTTCCCCTCGCCCACTCCTCCATCAGTCAATCACACACACACAGAAATACACATACACACACACACACAGACACACACCACTCTCACTGGTTCCCCTCTCCCAGTCCTCCATCAGTCCATCACACACACACACACACACACCACCCTCACTGGTTCCCCTCTCCCACTCCTCCATCAGTCCATCACACACACACACACACCATCCTGACTGGTTCCCCTCTCCCACACCTCCATCTGTCCATCTCACACACACACACACACACAGCACCCTGACTGGTTCCCCTCTCCCACACCTCCATCTGTCCATCAGACACACACACACACACACGCACAAACACACACACGCACACACACACACAGACATAAATACCACCCTGACAGGTTCCCCTGTCCCACTCCTCCATCTGTCCGTCATACACACACACACACACACACACACCAACCCGACTGTTTCCCCTCTCCCACTCCTCCATCTGTCCATCACACACACACACACACCACCCTCATTGGTTCCCCTCTCCCACTCCTCCATCAGTCCATCACACACACACACACACACACAGACACACACCACTCTCACTGGTTCCCCTCTCCCAGTCCTCCATCAGTCCATCACACACACACACACACACACCACCCTCACTGGTTCCCCTCTCCCACTCCTCCATCAGTCTATCACACACACACACACACCACCCTCACTGGTTCCCCTCTCCCACTCCTCCATCA
>NC_082719.1:822500-1052500 GCF_030144855.1 Hypanus sabinus
CTTGTAGTCTCATGTTGTTCACAAGACTGGGACTGGAGTCTCAAAATAGACACTACTCTGAGCTCTTTTGTGCAAAGAGATAACACATTGAATAGAGGAGAAGGATGTGGTAAAACCTTGAAGGAATGCCACATTTCCACCAACTTATGGGAACCTCTGGCCCACAGCAGCACAAAGAAGAGAAGCAGCTTTCAGGATGGGGATGAGCAACCTAGAGGCTATGCATTGGGAACACACAAAGGCCCTGTGTAAGTGGCATTAGGAGTGGATGATCTCAAAAACTACCAACCTACCCACTAACTACCACCTCAGAACACACACAAGACCATTGGTTGTCCTCAGTCCCAAGGGATTGCCTAAGAAAAAGATGGTAGTTAACTAGCCTACCATCATAAGTTGTGGATGTGGGAAGAAACCCATGTATTGAGAGGAAACTGCACAGTTACAGGGTGAGTGTTTGACCTCCAGATGATATCCAAGGCCAATTATGAATCTAAAGCTAAGAGGCAGTAGCATGGCCTTGTCACTCTTTTACAACATAATGAAATACAGCCCTCAATCTGTCCCTTGCAAAAATTTTCTTGGCTCCAAATTGCAACTTTATTATTATGAAAAAGTATATGGATGAATGATGGACAATGCTAACAGTCTCATTTCTTACCCAGTTGTAGCTCAGGTAGTAAATTCTCCTGGATTGCACCAGTTCAAATAAACTTTTCCTCTTTGACCAGCTTCAACACCTCTCCTAAATTCTTTGCTCCGCCTCTTTATTTTTGTCTGATTCATACCCCTACAAATTTCCTTAGAATGTTATTCAGAGATAAATAGAAGTTGTTGGTTGTGAATGATACAGGCAAGGCAATATTTATTGCCCACTGCTGACTCTCCTGTGAGTATTAAGTGTCTTCCATATAATGTAGCACCATTTACGAGGAAGAATAAATTGGATAGCAGTGACAGATCCTGATGCAAAAAAAAGGATGAGGAGCTAACTGGGATTTTTTTTTAACAAACATTGTGTTTTATTGTATTGTTCTGCAATGGAATCAAATGCAACCATATGTTGTGGTTTCCAGATAAATAGGACAAAGTGCATGTCTTTCATGTATATGTACTGATTTTGATTATTCATTAAACTTGAACTATGGTTAATCAAGAGAATGAAGCATGGGAGTGGACTGCTTTATAGAAGCTGTTGTCAAGTCGTTTGCACAAAAAAAAAGGCTGGGCAGGGGAAGAATCTGAATTACAGCTGTTTCATGCAGTCAGGAACAGAAATCCTTGCTGATGATCTATGATAATGACGATGACAATGATCCTGATGAAGGGTCTCAACCTGAAATGCTGACTGTTTATTCATTTCCATAGATGCTGCCTGACCTGCTGAGTTCCTCCAGCATTTTGTGTGTGCTGCTTTCGGTTTCCAGCATCTGCAGAATTTCATGTGTTTATGATGATCTATTACCTGCCTTATTATCCTGGGGGCATTGTTACCAATTGTCATGGCACTAGTCACATCTCAACCGGAGCTACTAAGCTCAGTACAGACCAGAGCAGTAAAGGTATTCACGGCTTCACTGCCACTTTTTCAGTCATTCATGCAACAAATAATAATGAACATCAAGAAATAACAGCATAGAATTTGATTTAAATAAGTCATAGTGAACTCCTGTTTAAACCGCAACCGAGAAATGTAATTTCATGTTTTTACATTAAGCCCATCACCTCATAGGCCACTGACAACAGCTTGGTAGAGTCCTCTGTCCTGGGCCAGTCCTTCAAGCTATCCCCAGGTGTACCCTATCTTCTAGGTGAAGATCCATCCTCTCCCAGGGATGAGGTCTTCAGAGCCTCAGTTGGCATTTCTGTAGCTGTGGGTTGTTACAGAATGGGGTTGATAGTCCCATGCCCAACCTGCCTGCTTTCACAGCTGGGCTTGGGACCATCCATGGCGGAGTTTGATAAACTTAAGGACAACAGAATTTCTTTGTGTCAGCCCCTATAGCATGTATTTTGTGCAGATTTATGAGGCTTGAAAACTCTAAAGAACATAGCCCTGCTGGTGAAAAATGCCCTATTAATCCTGTTATGTAGCTTATCCAGCAGTGCCTGTTTTTTTTTCTGTGCTTTGAGATGCCTACTGTCAGTAGTCCAGCTTTCAGAAACGTATAGTGAAATGATACTGATAGAACAATTGTTCTGCATTGCAAGGATAGCATGGTAGTGTAATTTGCCAGACAACTTTTATGTAATTCTTGTCACTAATAACCAGTAGCTGATTTCACCCGATAGTCCAAAAACGAAAGGCACAGTTTCTTGCTATAAAGGAGTTCTGGGAATTCTTGGGTACTTTGAATTGACCAAAAGGATCCTCTGATTGTGACTGAGGACTAATGGAATACTAATAAAGTGGCATTGCCTCTGGTTGATGTAGTTGAAAAGAGGCACTCTGTATGTGCTGTCTTTTGTTTACTGGACAGCTGAGAAGGCAAACTTTTTTGTAAAATTCACTGTCAGCGCTTCCTTTCATACTATTGCTAGTGCTTCGACGACCTCCAAGGTGGACTGGTTGGCTGCAGGTTGCAAGATGGAGCACATTTCTGCCTCTGCAGCCCAGAATGATCCCGTTGCAGAGATAGGCTGACTGCCAAGTTGTGACTATTAGGGGCTCCTGCTTCTGACCTTGCTATGTGGTGCAGCCATTGATGCAGGATGTGGCAAATTCAACAATCTTCGCTTCAGTGAAGTTAAGCTTTCAAGCCACTGCTGCTCAGTTTAGGGCACGTAGAGAAGAGTGCCATTTCCCATTAACAATAAGTATACCGTACTGGATACTGTTGATGGGGATGACCTACCAGGAATGAGTTGTAGTGATCCTGCCTCTGGCACAGAGGTTGAACCCTCAACTAGAAAGGGGAGGAGGGAAGAGAAGAGAGCGATAGTTTTAGGGGACTCTATAGTTAGGGGGGCAGATAGGAGATTTTGTGGGGCAGATCGGGAGTCTCGGATGGTATGTTGCCTCCCTGGTGCCAGGGTCCGGGACATCTCAGATCGGGTGCAGGCTATTCTTGAGAGTGAGAGCATGAACCCAGATGTAGTGGTCCATGTAGGGACCAATGATGTAGGTAAGGTGAGTGAGGGGGTCCTGCTTAGAGAGTTCAGGGAGTTAGGAGTGAAGCTGAAAGGCAGGACCTCCAGGGTGACAATCTCAGGATTGCTACCTGTGCCACGGGCGAGTGAGGCGAAGAATAGAATGATTATGCACATTAATACGAGGCTGAGAGCATGGTGCAGGAAGGAAGGGTTCAGGTTTTTGGATAATTGGTCTTTGTTCCAGGGACATTGGGATCTGTTTCGAAGGGATGGTCTACATCTGAACCGGAGGGGTACTAACATTCTTGCAGGAGTATTTGCCAGTGCTGCTCGGGGGGGTTTAAACTAGATGTGCAGGGGGCAGGGATCCAGATCCAGAGGGTTGGTCAGAAGGTGCATGGGGTTAAATGTGTACAAGGTTTGGGTGATCTTGAGAAGGTCATCAAAATTCAGGGTGCAATTTGCCCGATGGAAGTTCAAGGAGCTGGGTTAGGTACAATAGACAGTGTTTTAAGCAAAGAGAGGAGGAATGGGCTAAGAATTCTATACTTGAATGCGCGTAGTGTCAGAAATAAGACAGATGAGCTTGAAGCTCAGATGAAAATGGGGAACTACGATATTGTTGGGATAACGGAGACATGGCTGCAAGGGGATCAGGCCTGGGAATTGAGTGTACCAGGGTATAAGTGCTATCGTAGAGACAGAAATATGGGAAGAGGGGGTGGGGTGGCCCTGTTGGTGAGGAATGAGATTCAGTCCTTAGCAAGAGGTGACTTGGGAACAGGGGAAGTAGAGTCTGTGTGGATTGAGCTGAGGAACAGTAAGGGTAAAAAGACCCTAGTGGGTGTTGTGTACAGGCCCCCAAACAGTAGCGTGGATATTGGGTACAAATTGATTAGGGAGTTAACATTGGCATGTGCTAAAGGTAATGCAGTCGTTATGGGAGATTTCAACATGCAGGTGGACTGGGAGAATCAGGTAGGTGCTGGACCCCAGGATAGGGAGTTTGTGGAGTATCTAAGGGATGTATTTTTGGAACAGCTTGTGCTTGAGCCAACCAGGAACGAGGCTATTTTGGACTTGGTGATGTGTAATGAACAGGAATTGATAGGTGATCTTGAAGTAAAGGAGCCATTAGGAAGTAGTGATCATAACATGATAAGTTTTTATCTACAATTTGAGAGGGATAGGGGCAGATCAGAGGTGTCAGTGTTGCAATTAAATAAAGGAGACTACGGAGCCATGAGGGAAGAGCTGGCCAAAGTTAAATGGGCGGATGCCCTGGCAGGAAAGACAGTGGATCAGCAGTGGCAGATATTCTTGGGCATAATACAAAAGATGCAAAAGCAGTTCATTCCAATGAGAAGGAAGGATTCAAAGAGGGGGAAGGGGCCACAGTGGTTGACAAAGGAAGTCAGAGATTGTATAGCATTAAAGAAAAAGAAGTATGACAGGGCAAAGATGAGTGGGAATACAGATGATTGGGAAAGTTTTAAGGAACAGCAGATCTTAACTAAAAAATCAGGTATGAGCTCAGTCTAGCCAGGAATATAAAAGGGGATAGCAAAAGCTTTTTTAGCTATGTGAAGAGAAAGAAGATAGTTAAGAACAATGTTGGCCCCTTGAAGAATGAATTGGGAGAAATTGTTATGGGAAACAGGGAAATGGCAACAGAATTTAATGCATACTTTAGATCTGTCTTCACCAGGGAGGACACAAGCAATCTCCCAGATGTATGGATGGGCCAGGGTCATAAGATATCAGAGGAATTGAGACAGATTGACATTAGGAAAGAAACTGTGATGAGTAGACTGGTAGGACTGAAGGCTAATAAATCCCCGGGTCCAGATGGTCTGCATCCGAGGGTTCTAAAAGAGGTGGCTCAGGAAATTGCGGATGCATTGGTAATCATTTTCCAATGTTCCTTAGATTCAGGATCAGTTCCTGAAGATTGGAGAGTGGCTAATGTTGTCCCACTTTTCAAGAAGGGAGGGAAGGAGAAAACGGAGAACTATCGCCCTGTTAGCCTAACATCAGTCGTGGGGAAGATGCTTGAGTCCATTATTAAGGACGAAATAGTGGTACATCTAGATGGCAGAAATAGGATTAGGCCGAGCCAGCATGGATTTACCAAGGGCAAATCATGCTTGACTAATCTGTTGGAGTTTTTTGAGGGTGTAACAAGGATGTTAGACGAGGGTAAGCCAGTGGATGTTGTGTACCTAGATTTTCAGAAGGCATTCGATAAGGTGCCACATAGGAGATTGGTGAGTAAAATCAGAGCTCATGGCATTGGGGGCAGGGTTTCAACATGGTTGGCAGATAGAAAGCAAAGGGTAGCAGTGAATGGGTGTTTCTCAGACTGGCTGGAGGTGACTAGTGGGGTACCACAGGGCTCTGTATTGGGACCACAGCTCTTTACGATTTATGTCAATGATTTAGATGAGGGCATTGAAAACTATATCAGCAAGTTTGCTGACGATACTAAACTGGGTGGCAGTGTAACATGCGAAGAGGACGTTAGGAGAATACAGGGAGACTTGGATAGGCTGAGTGAGTGGGCAGATACTTGGCAGATGTCATTCAATGTGAATAAATGTGAAGTTATCCACTTTGGAAGCAGGAACAAGAGGGCAGAGTATTGTCTGAACGGTGTTGAGTTAGGTAAGGGAGAAATGCAAAGGGACCTAGGAGTCCTAGTTCACCAGTCAATGAAGGTGAATGAGCAAGTGCAACAGGCAGTGAAGAGGGCAAATGGAATGTTGGCCTTTGTTACAAGGGGAATTGAATACAAGAGCAAGGATGTTCTTTTGCATTTGTACAGGGCCCTGGTGAGACCACACCTGGAATATTGTGTACAGTTTTGGTCTCCAGGTTTAAGGAAGGACATTCTGGCAATTGAGGAAGTGCAGCGTAGATTCACTAGGTTGATTCCTGGGATGGCAGGGCTGTCTTATGCAGAGAGATTGGAGAGATTGGGCTTGTACACGCTGGAATTGAGGAGATTGAGAGGGGATCTGATTGAAACGTTTAAGATAATTAAAGGATTTGATAGGATTGAGGCAGGAAATATGCTCCAGATGTTGGGAGAGTCCAGTACCAGAGGGCATGGATTGAGAATAAGAGGTCAGTTATTTAAAACAGAGTTAAGGAAGAGCTTCTTCTCCCAGAGAGTTGTGGAGGTGTGGAATGCACTGCCTCGGAAGACGGTGGAGGCCAATTCTCTGGATGCTTTCAAGAAGGAGCTGGATAGATATCTGATGGATAGGGGAATCAAGGGATATGGGGACAAGGCAGGGACTGGATATTGATAGTGAATGATCAGCCATGATCTCAGAATGGCGGTGCAGACTCGAGGGGCCGAATGGTCTACTTCTGCACCTATTGTCAATTGTCTATTGTATATAAGGGTTCCTGTTGAGGGCTCCTCTAACCTACTTCACCTCCATCCTCCTGCAATAGGTTCTCATTCACCCTGTTCCTCAGTTTCTTCATCAGAAACTTCAATTCACACATAGTACATCGCTGTACAATTGGGTGTTGGAGTTCCTAACCAATAGACTTTGGAGAGTCAGGATGGAGAACTGCTCCTCCTTCCCCAACATCCTCAACATGGGTGCTCCCCAGGGCTCTGTGCTGAGCCTATTGTTGTACAGTCTGCTCACACGTCACTGCACGGCCAAACACCCAAGCAATCACTTTGTAAAGTTCACCAATGACACAACAGTGGTGAGGCTCATCACCAACAGGGATGAGACGGCCCACAGAGGGGAGGTGGAAAAGCTCGAGGCCTGGTGCCCAGCAAACAACCTCTTCCTCAATGTCAACAGAACAAAGGAGATTGTTATTGACTTGAGGAGAACTCGCAGCACTCACACCCATCAGCGGCACAGCAGAAGAACAACAGCAGCACCTCTATTTCCTCTACCTGCAAAGATCTGGTATGAAATCTAAAACTCTGACATACTTCTATAGATGTGTGGTGGAAAGTATAATGACTAGATGCATCATGGCCCGATATGGAAGCACCAATGCCCCTGGATGGAAACCCTACAAAAAGTAGTGGACCTGGTACAGTCCAGTACCATGCATGAACAAAACTTTTCAGCACACTTAGTGCCACTGATCTGGGATAAACTCCAGACAACTGTGTTTATATGTTTGTACTATAGTGTCCTTTTCAAAAATAGCACATTGATAAATGTTGTTATCGTTCTACTACTGTTTGCTTTCTTCTACTGGGTTACTGATAATAACCTGCGTCAGGATGATAATTATTTGCCTACAATATTGCTCAAGTTTTATGAGCCATGTAGATATGTGCTGGTGACTATCATGGGTAAACCATATAGAAATATAGAAACATAGAAAACCTACAGCACAATACAGGCCCTTCAGCCCACAAAGTTGTGCCGAACAAGTCCCTACCTTAGAAATTACTGTGCTAGGCTTACCTATAGCCCTCTATTTTACTAAGCTCCATGTACCTATCTAAAAGTCTCTTAAAAGACCCTATTGTATCTGCCTCCACCACTGTTGCCGGCAGCCCATTCCACGCACTCACCACTCTCTGAGTTAAAAACTTACCCCTGACATCTCCTCTGTACCTACTCCCCAGCACCTTAAACCTGTGTCCTCTTGTGGCAACCATTTCAGCCCTGGGAAAAAGCCTCTGACTATCCACATGATCAATGCCTCTCATCATCTTATACACCTCTATCAGGTCACCTCTCATCCTCCTTCGCTCCACGAAGAAAAGGCCGAGTTCACTCAACCTATTCTCATAGGGCATGCTCCCCAATCCAGGCAACATCCTTGTAAATCTCCTTTGCACCCTTTCTATGGCTTCCACATCCTTCCTGTAGTGAGGTGACCAGAACTGAGCACAGTAGTCAAAGTAGGGTCTGACCAGGGTCCTATGTAGCTGCAACATTATCTCTTAGCTCCTAAATTCAGTTCCACGATTGATGGCCAATACACCATACACCTTTTTAACCACAGATTCAACCTGCACAGCTGCTTGGAGCGTCCTATGGACTCGGACTCCAATATCCCTCTGATCCTCCACACTGCAAAGAGTCTTACCTTTAATACTATATTCTGCCATCATATTTGACCTACCAAAATGAACCACTTCACACTTATCTGGGTTGAACTCCCATCTGCCACTTCTCAGCCCAGTTTTGCATCCTATCAATGTCCCACTGTAACCTCTGACAGTCCTCCACACTTCCAGCCTTCCAGCCATGACACTTCCAGCCTTTGTGTCATCAGCAAACTTACTAACCCATCCGTCCACTTCCTCATCCAGGTCATTTATAAAAATCATGAAGAGTAAGGGTTCCAGAACAGATCCCTGAGGCACTCCACTGATGACTGACCTCCATGCAGAATATGACTCATCTACAACCACTTTTTGCCTTCTGTAGGCAAGCCATTTCTGGATCCACAAAGCAATGTCCCCTTGGATCCCTTGCCTCCTTACTTTATCAATAAGCCTTGCATGGGGTACCCTATCAAATGCCTTGCTGAAATCCATATACTCTACATCTACAGCTCTTCCTTCATCAATGTGTTTAGTCACATCCTCAAAAATACAATCAGGCTGGTAAGGCACAACCTTCCCTTGACAAAGCCATGCTGACTACTCCGAATCATAGTATTCCTCTCCAAATGTTCAGAAATCATGCCTCTCAGGATCTCTATCAACTTACCAACCACTGAGTTAAGACTCACTGGTCTATAATTTCCTGGGCCATCCCTACTCCCTTTCTTGAATAAAGGAACAACATCTGCAACCCTCCAATCCTCCGGAACCTCTCCTGTCCCCAGTGATGCAAAGATCATCGCCAGAGGCTCAGCAATCTCCTCTCTCACCTCCCACAGTATCCTGGGGTACACCTCATCCGGTCCCAGCAACTTATCCAACTTGATGCTTTCCAAAAGCTCCAGCACATCCTCTTTCTTAATATCTACATGCTCAAGCTTTTCAATCTGCTGCAAGTCATCACTACATTCACTAAGATCCTTTTCCATAGTGAATACTGAAGTAAATTAAGTAACTCTGCTATTTCCTCTGGTTCCATACACACTTTACCACTGTCACATTTGATAGGTCCTATTCTTTCACGTTTTATCCTCTTGCTCTTCACATACTTCTCATGGTCCCTTCTGGCTCTCCTAATTTCCTTCTTAAGCTCTTTTCTATAGCCTTATAATCTTCTAGATCTCTAACACTACCGAGCTCTCTGAACCTTTTGTAAGTTTTAATTTTCTTCTTGACATGATTTATTACAGCCTTTATACACCACGGTTCCTGCACCCTACCATAACTTCCCTGTCTCATTGGAAAATACCTATACAGAACTCCACACAAATATTCCTTGAATATTTGCCACATTTCTTCTGTACTTTTCCCTGAGAACATCTATTTCAAGCCTCCAATTTCCTGCCTGATAGCCTCATAATTCCCCAACTAATATGTTGATATTAATCACCAGAAAACAGAGAATATTATAAATGAGTTGTGCCTGGCTTTATTTATTGAACAATAATTGGCACAAGGTTGGGTGGCAGAGTGGAGATGCGTCTCTACCAAGGGTGGTGTAAGGCACTCCTTCACTCCACTAGCCCGCAAGTCACCGTTGGGAAATGTGTCGCACCTACTTAGCCCCCGATCATGGTCACGTGAAGCCATGGGAGCAGGTGGTGGATGGTCTAATGAGCGGCTGGTGTCCTGGTGTACTTCACAAGTCCTGGTTGTGTGATCTCTGGCAGCAGGCAGACCAGCTGAAGAATATTGATAATGGCTGAGATCACCTGTCTTGTAAAGGCACTGCCCACAGGAAGGCAATGGCAAACCACTTCTGCAGAATTTGTCTAGAACAACCACGGTCATAGACCATGACCACCCACGTCATACAACACACAGCACATAATGATAATGATATTGCACAAAGTGCTTGCTTTCCCTCAACGTTAGTTAGATTTCTATCCGTTTACAGTATTACTTCACTGAAAGAAACTGCATTATTTCTTGGCTGCAAGCACTAAAGCACTACAGAATTTATCACGTTAACAGTGCACAGTAAATTTATGAGAAACACTGGTTGCAATTAGGTAAATCTGTCAAATAATAGTTTGTGTTTGAGTCAAAGATCATCCTGGATAGGTCCCTTCAAGAGTGCATTGCACTAACTATTTCTCTGCTGTGAAGTGCAGCCCAAAGGCAGTTAAATATGAAGGTAATAAAAGACTTCTCCGTGTCTGATAAAACATTAAGCAAATGCATATCATTTTTAATAAGCTGGATTAACAATCAATTTAGCTGCGGCCCAAAAATATATTCAAAAATTGCGAAGTCAATTCAACTTAATTCCATTTTTTGCAGAATGTCTTTGTTATACCTTTTCCAAAACAGATATGTACGATGCACTACTTTACAAACTTCTTATTGCTTTGCCTAACCACAATTGTTTTTTGTCTTGATAAATTTAGAAGTGGAGAAAGGATATCCAATCAATGCATCAGGTTTTCAGGTTGTGGCCACTGAACTGTTAATCAAGTGACTGTAGAAGCATCCCTTTCTCCCATTCCCTACCACCATCTACCTCAGCAATTACAAAGGTGACAATAAGAGAACTGAACAGACAGAAGATCAACACTAACTGCTTTCTAAACACTGCTATGTTGTCTTCAGAATGTAATTCCTACTCCCATTTATAGACCATGGATGTCACCCCACCCAGGGTCTTTGAGTGCCCACTACTAATGTAATCTCAATTTTAATATGCCAGAAGAAAATACAGAGTAGGCACTGTTATGTTTAGAGCAAGAGTTGTTTTAGTTATTTTTTTTATTCATTGGACTAGTCTTGAGATAGGCACATGAACATGAGTGATATAGACCAAATGTAGGCAGCGGTGCAGTTTAAATTGGAATCATAAACACAAGAGGCTCTGCAGTTGCTGGAATCATGGTTGGCACACACATCAGGGGCCACTGTCGCACTGTTCTTTTTCTGAATTTTAGTAAATTGTCCAATGCATCTTGTAGGTACCTTCTGATTTAGAGTTTGCTTCTTGCACTTATCTAGCCTTGCACAAAGTAACACCCAGTATTTTTTAATCATAGACACCAGCAGGCATTGCTGGTATCAGATATAAGAGTGGTTGCAGCCTTTGTTTATTTGTAGCTCTGTTAACTTCTACAGCTCAATGTGAAATGTGGCAGAACCGCTGGCCAAGTGCAAGCATACCTGAAAATAAGGATTATTAATTTCCAATTTAAATTTAGCCACATTAAGTGAATAAACTCTTCTTGGGCTTCAAGCTGGTTACAGGTATCGATTACAACCGACATTTCAATGACAAACTCTGCTATCTTCATCAGGGATGATGCCTGGTCAAGTCTAGTCCGGTGGTGTTTATAGCCCTCTCATCCATCCCTCCTGATTGGTTAATCTTCATCTAATCAGGTTTCTGCTCTCCCACCTTGTATATAATCGGATTCCAGTTCTTACTTAGAGCAAGACCTTTGGCTTTGATAGAATTCTTTTCCTCTAGCTTTATTTCAATGGCCTCCTTTACCAGATGGTCCCAAAAGCTATTGGTGTGGGACGCACCATGGAAACCTGCATCAAGGAGCACAGGAGGTGTATCTGTTTGGGTTATCCGGAGAAATCAGCAGTAGCAGAACATTGCATTCACAATGGCTGTAGGATTGCCTTCAACAGCACAAAACTACTGTGCCATGCCAATTGAAATAAAACTAGAGGAAAAGAATTAAAATTTTTTTTTTTGCTCAGCATAACAAAACTTTCAATTTCCAGATATATTTACATTTCTTCCCCTCACAGATATCAGCTATCAGAACACTTCCATCAAAGTATAGACATCACCACAACATCCTATACAAAAGCCCTTATTAGTATAGCAGACAGGTATATACTGCAGAAAAGGTTGCCATGTTTTGTGAAACTATTTGTTTTGAGTGTACCATACATGTCAAAAAGTCCAAAGGAATGTATTCCATGATTAATTTACACCAACCAAAAAGTCCAGGGGCCTTATCGGATATCCAACAAAGTAAAATGTTCTTCCTTGCACAAATAGTCAGGATGTTAAAAAGTTTTTCTGATGTGCATTAATAATATGACTGCTGGGTAAGCCTAAGAGAAAAGACACTGGGGAGGTTAGAAATAGGAAGATAATGCAGCTAAATATGTGGCTAAGGAGTTGGTTCAGGAGGGAGGGCTTCATGTTTCTGGACAATTGGGCCTTGTTCCAGGGAAGGTGGGACCTGTTCTGATGGGTTGGGTTGCACCTGAATTGGAGGGGGACTAATATCCTTTCAGGAAGGTTTGCTAGTGCTGCTCCAGGGGGTTTAAACTAGATTTGCAGGGGGAGGGGAACCAGAGTAGTAGAGCAGATGGTGAAGTGGAGGAGGATAAAGGTCATGTGAGGACAGCTTGTGTGGACAGAAATCAAAGGTTTGTATGTGATAGAAATGCTCTCAGGTGCCAAACTGAAGAAACTGGGGAAGAGGCGTTTGGCTCTCAAATAGATAAAGATAGGAGACAGCGTGTGAGGGAGGATAGCCAGGTGATAGAGAAAGGATGCGCTCAGACCAAAGGTTTGAGATGTATGTATTTTAATGCAAGGAGTGTTGTGAACAAAGTGGATGAGCTTAGAACGTAGATCAGTACTTGGGAGATATGATGTGGTGGCCATTACAGAGACTTGGATGGCTCAGGGACAGGATTGGTTACTTCAAGTACCGGGTTTTAGATGTTTCAGGAAGGACAGGGAGGGAGGCAAAAGAGGTGGGAGCGTGGCACTGCTGATCAGGGATAGTGTCACGGCTACAGAAAAGATGGATGCCATGGAGGGATTGTCTACGGAGTCTCTGTGGTTGGAGATTAGGAACGGGAAGTGGTCACTAACTTTACTGGGTGTTTTTTATAGGCTGCTCAATAGTAACAGCGATTACGAGGAGCGGATAGGGAAACAGATTCTGGAAAGGTGTAATAATAACAGAGTTGTCGTGATGGCAGATTTTAATTTCCCAAATATAGATTGGCATCTCCCTAGCCTAGAGCAAGTGGTTTAGTTGGGGTGGAGTTTGTTAGGTGTGTTCAGGAAGGTTTCTTGACACAATATGTAGATAAGCCTACAAGAGGAGAGGCTGTACTTGATTTGGTATTAAGAAATGAACCTGGTCAGGTGTCAGATCTCTCAGTGGGAGAGCATTTTGGAGATAGTGATCATAATTCTATCTCCTTTACCATAGCATTGGAGAGAGATAGGAACAGACAAGTTAGAAAAGAGTTTAATTGGAGTAAGATGAATTATGAGGCTATCAGGCAGGAAATTGGAAGCTTAAATTGGAAACAGATGTTCTCAAGGAGAAGTACAGAAGAAATGTGGCAAATTTGAATATTTGTGTGAAGTTCTGCATAGGTACATTCCAATGAGACAGGGAAGTTATGGTAGGGTGCAGGAACCGTGGTGTACAAGGGCTGTAATAAATCTGGTCAAGAAGAAAAGAAATACATCCAAAAGGTAATGTTAGAGATCTAGAAGATTATAAGGCTTACAGGAAGGAGCTTAGGAATGAGCTTAGGAATGAGCTGAAGAAGGAAATTAGAAGAGCCAGAAGGGGCCATGAGAAGGCCTTGGTGGACAGAATTAAGGAAAACCCCAAGGCATTCTACAAGTATGTGAAGAGCAAGAAGATAAGATGTGAAAGAATAGGACCTATCAAGTGTGACAGTGGGAATTTTCCCAAGTCTGAAATGTTTGCCACAAGAGGACACAGGTTTAAGGTGCTGGGGAGTAGGTACTGAAGAGATCTCAGGGGTAAGTTTTTTACTCAGATAGTAGTGAGTGCGTGGAATGGGCTCCCGGCAAAGGTGGTGGAGGCAGATACAATAGGGTCTTTTAAGAGACTTTTGGATAGGTACATGGAGCTTAGTAAAATAGAGGGCTATAGGTAAGCCTAGTAATTTCTAGGGTTGGGACATATTCGACACAACCTTGTGGGCCAAAGAGCCTCTGTTGTGCTGTGGGTTTTCTATGTTTCTATGTCCAGTTCAAGCTCCATCTTCAGAATCTTTTCCACTTCACCCAAAATATCACTCCTGTAAGCCTGAAGTTTGGGAGAAGTCCAAAAACAGTGGCTGAAGGTTCCAGTATTTACGTTACATTTAGAACACAATGGAGAAACCCCCGTCTTAAATTTCGAGAGACGATCTGGTGTCAGATGGGCTCAATGCAGAACTTTGAGTTGCAATGCTTCGGTTCTATTACAAACTGAAATTTTTTTTTGCATTATCACAGATATCTTCCCATGTTTCAGCTATAATTTCTACTCCCAGCTCTTCCTTAGACCCTTCCCAGCTGCTCAGCCTCTCCACAAGAACATTCCCTCAGGATGCTGAAAAAAGTATTAATGGAAACTTCACCCTTAGAACAAAACAGCCTCTTTTCTATATCAGAACTATAGAAATCAGTTAACAATGATGTTTTTTTCCGTATATAATCTTTTAACTGAAAGAAACGAAAAAGATCCTTGTTGGGTTTGTTAAATTTCTGTACTATTGACTAAAAGATATCATCATTCCTTAATCAAACAAATCTCCTAGATGGAAAATACTCTTAGAAATCCCAAGTTTAAATCCAGAATCCATTATACCAGGCTGAAAATCTGGACTGTGGTTATTGGAGGGAAGGGTGATATTTTCGCTGTGTTGCCCTCAATTTGTCGCACCGCCCTCCAAGCCCTGATTGTATTAATTGTTATTGGATTGTGACAATATTCTTTATCTAGTTTCATCTTATTGAGGAAAAGCAAATTAATAAGAGGGCATTTTGCTTCTGAAGCTTCAATGTCTAGCCAAATTGAGGAGGAGTGAGGAAAAGAATTTTATCAAAAACGAAGGTCTTGCTCTAAGTGAAAACTGGAATTCGATTGGAAACAGTGTGGTATGTCCATAGTTGCTGCCTGGCGTGCTGAGTTCCTCTAGCATTTTCTGTGTGTTGCTTGGATTTCCAACATCTGCAGATTTTCTCTTGTTTGAGAGGTGGAAACCTAATTAGATGAGGACTAACCTATCAGAAGGGACAGGCTACGAGTATATAAATACCACTGGACTAGACTTGCTCAGTCTGAAGATGGCAGAGTTTACCATCAAAATGTCAGTTACAGTTGATACCTGTACTTGGCTGGAAGCCCAAGAAGTTTATTCGTCAAGTATGCTGGGAAAGCACTGGATTCTTTATTAGCCACATCAGATTTCCCATGAGTATCTGTCCAAACTTGATATAACCCATCATTTGTTCAAGATTGCTGCTTGTTGCAAAAAAAATCATTGTTTCTGAGGTAATTATAAAAATCATACTTTCCCAATTTAAGTTAATGTTAGTGTACAAGGTGTAAGATTTAGCTGGAGTAGATGAATACAAATCAAGTGTGGAGAAAGACCTACAAGTGGATTACACATGAAGGTCTATAACTAATGGGATTCCAGAACATCTATCTGAAACAATGCTTGGAGACATGCATAAGTCTGCAGATGCCGGAAATCCAAAGCAACATACAATATGTGCTGGAGGAACTCAGCAGATCAGGCAGCATATATGGAAATGAATGAACAGTCAGTGTTTTGGGCCAACAGTCTTTATCAGGATTGGAAAGGAAAGGGGAAAACAGCAGAATAAAAGGCTGGGATGGAGGAGGGGGAGTATTCTAGCTAGTAGGTGATAGGTGAAACCAGGTGGGTGGGAAAAATAAAGGGTTGGAGAAGATAAGGTCAGATAGGAGAGGAGAATGGACTATAGGAGAAAGGGAAGGGAAGGAGGAAGGTACTCGGAGGAGATGATAGGCAGGTGAGAAGAGATAAGCGGCCTGAGTGGAAAGTAGAAGAAGAGAAGGGGAGGAATTTTTTTAATGAAAAGGTGAAATTGATATTTCTACCATCAGGGTGGAAGCTACCCATACCCAGTATGGGGTGTTACTCCTCCACCCTGAGGGTAGCTTCATCGTGGCACAAGAGGAGGCTGTGGAGTGATATGTTGGAATGGGAATGGGAATCAGAATTACAATGTTTGGTCACCAGGAAGTTCCGCTTTGGCAGATGGATGGAGGAGCTTGACGAAGTAGTCCCCCAATTTACGACAGGTTTCACCAATGTAGAAGAGGCCGCATTGGGAGCACCGGACATAATAGACAATCCTAGCAGATTCACAGTTGAATTGTTGCCTCTCCTGGAAGGGCTGTTGGGGGCCCCGAATGGACTTGAGGGAAGAGCTGAATGGGCAAGTATAACTCTTTGGCTGCTTGTAGGGATAATTGCTGGGAGGGAGGTGAGTGATGAGTGGGGAGGGATGAATGGACAAGGGAATCCCGGAGGGAGCAGAACAAGGTGGGGAGGTAAAGACATGTTTGGTGGAAGGGTGTCTCATCAGCAATTCTGGATGAGAAGATCCAGAGCAGAGAGGGAACCAGAGCAGGGTGCCCAAGAAGAGGAGGAGGGTGGGAGATGAAAGAAGGGGTCATCAGTGAGGGATGTGGAGTTTTTTTTATAGCATCAGATAAACATTGTTCCGCATTTTAAGCTTATGATTGTGACAGCAATTTTCTGCATGTCCTCTGTCTGTTGTGGAAACCCCTACTTTTCTAGTTCCTTATAATTACCATTAGATCTATGGACATAGCAAATAGCATATAATAATAAAAACAACATGATATTTTAAAATTTAATGAAGAATATAAGATAATTTATATCCATGCATCAAAACACTTTGCAGCAAAAGGAGATTATGTTCACTGTCTTTACTGGTGCTTTGTTAGAGCAATTTATAAAAAATCTTTTTGTGTTGCACACTTGAATTTATTATATGGAGTATCCCCTGCCTGAATCCCATATTCTACAGCAAACATAATTCAATGGCTGTATGTTATTGATGTTTCCATAAGCCTTGACTCTTATATTGACAGCTTTAATTTGGTGATATCCAATCAGAGAATTTTAAATTATTATAAATTTGATTTTTGACACACCTAATAAACACCCTTGCACGAAAGTACTAAGCAACTCTTGGATTATCTGGGAAAGAAATAATATGAAGAGCGTCTGACATCTTCATGGAGATTTTCAACACATTACTCATCCAGGCTGCTGTCTCAAATCAGCCACCATTATCCCTGGCATTATCCCAACACTTTCAGAACTAAATGACTAATGCCCAGTGGTACTGATGCCAATTATCATGAAGTGCTTTGAATGGCTTGTAACAGCACATATCAAGAAGTTCGTTCTTGCCACACTAGGCACTCACCAATATGCTTACTGACCGAGCCACTCCACGACAGGTGCCAGGGTTGAAAGGTGTTCAGAATCAGAATCAGGATCATTATCACCGGCATGTGACGTGAAATTTGTTAACTTGGCAGCAGCAGTTCAAAGCAATACATAATCTACCAGAGACAGAGAAAAAAAAATTAAAACATAATAATAAATAAACAGATAAATCAATCGCATATATTGAATAGATTAATGAAAGTGAGGTAGTGTCCAAAGCTTCAATGTCCATTTAGGAATCGGATGGCAGAGGGGAAGAAGCTGTTCTTGAATCGCTAACTGTGTGCATTCAGGCTTCTGTATCTCTTACCTGATAGTGTTGAATCCTTATGCACAGAGCTAAGGACTTGCAAGAGTAAAAAGCTTCTGGTGCGAGGTGTATACAGATCCCAAACAGTAGTAAGGATGTGGTATGCAAATTACAAAAGGAGATAGAAAATGCATGCTAAAAGGGCAATATTATGACAGTCATGGGGGATTTCAATATGTAAGTGATTCTGGATTCCAAGAGTGGAGTTTCTAGAGTGCCTACAAGATGGCCTTTAAGAGCAGCTCATGGTTGAGCCCACTAAGGGATCAGCTGTTCTGGACTGGGTGTTGTGCAATGGACCGAAATTGATTAGAGAGCTTAAGGTGCAAATGATCATAATATGATTGAATTCACCCTGAAATTTCAGAAGAAAACGCTGTAGTCAGATGTATCAGTATTACAGTGGAGTAAAGGGAATTACAGAGGCATGAGAGAGGAGTTGGCCAGAATTGATCGGAAAAGATCACTGGCAGGGATGATGGCAGAGCAGCAATGGCTGGAATTTCTGGAAGCAATTCAGAAGGCACAGGATATGTACATGCCAAAGAGAAGGAAGTATTCTAAAGGCAAGTTGACACAAAAGGTCAAAGAGAGGGCATATAATAGAACAAAAAGCAGTAGAAGTTAGAGGATTGGGAAACTTTTAAAAACCAACAGGAGGTAACAAAAAAGTCAGTAAGAAGGTAAAGATGGAATGCGAAAGTAAGCTAGCCAATACAATTAAAGAGGATACCAAAAGTTTCTTCAGAAACTTAACGTGGACATAAAGTGTAAAAGAGAGGCAAAAGTAGATATCGGACTGCTGGAAAACGATGCTGGAGAGATAGTAACAGGGACAAGGAAATGGCGAACAAACTGAATAAGCATTTTGAATTATCACACTTTGGAAGACACTAGCAGTTTGGTGGAATTCCAAGTGTCAGGGGTCATGAGGTGTATGAAGTTACCATTACCAGAGAGAATGTTTTTTGGGAAGCAGAAAGGCCTGAAGGTGAGTAAGTCACCTGGATCAGATGGTGTACAGCACAGGGTTCTGAAAGAGGTGGCTGAAGAGATTTTGGTGGCATTAGTAATGATCTTTCAAGGATCGCTAGATTCTGGTATGGTTCTCGAAGACTGGAAAATTGCAGATGTTACTCTACTCTTCAAGAAGGGGAAGAGACAGAAGGGAGGAAACTATAGACCAGTTAGTCTGACCTCAGTGGTTGGGAAGATGTTGGAGTCGTTATTAAGGATGAGATCTCAGGGTACTTGGAGGCACGTGATAAAATAAGCCACAGTCAACATGGTTTCCTCAAGGGAAAATCTTGCCTGACAAATCTGTTGAATTCTTAGAAGTAATACACAGGATAGATAAAGGAGAATTGGTTAACATTACATATAGATTTCCAGAGGACCTTTGACAAAATGCCACACATGAGGCTGCTTAACAACCTACAAGCCCATGGTATTACAGGAAAGATTCTAGCATGGATAAAACAGTGGCTGATTGGAAAGAGGTAAAAATCAGAAATAAAGGGAGCCATTTCTGGTTGGCTGCTGATGTCTAGTGGTGTTCCACAGGGGTGTCTGTGTTGGAACTGATTCTTTTTACATTGTATGTCAATGATTTAGATGATGGAATTGGTGGCACTGTGGTCACATTTGCAGACACTATGAAAATAAGTGGAGGGGCCAGATAGCTGAGGAAGTAGAGAGGCTACAGAAGGACTTAGATTAGGAAAATGGGAAAGAAGTGCCAGATGGAATATAGAGTTGGGAAGTATACGGTCATGCACTTTGGTTGAAGAAATGAAAGGGTTGACCATTTTTTAAATGGAGAAAAAAATACAAAAACAGAGGCACAAGGGGACTTGGGAGACCTTGTGCAGGATTCCCTAAAGGTTAATTTGCAGAGTGAGTCGTGGTGAGGAAGGCATATACGATGCTAGCACTCACTTCAAGAGGAGTAGAATATAAAAGCAAGGATGTAATGTTGAGGCTTTATAAAACACTGGTGAGGCCTCACTTGGGACTATTGTGAACAGTTTTGGGTCCCTTTTCTTAGAAAGGATGAACTGAAACCAGAAGTGATTCAAAGAAGGCTTACAAAAATGATTCCAGGTTTGTCACGTGAAGAACTTTTGATGGCTCTGGGCCTGTACTCACTAGAATTCAGAAGTATGAGGGTGACTTCATTGAAAGCTATTGAATGGTAAAGGCTTCAATAGAGTGGATGTTTCCTGTGGTGGGAAAATCTGAGACCAGAGGACACAGCCTCAGAATAGAGGGGTTTCCTTTTAGAAAGGAAATGAGGAGGAATTTCTTTAGCCCGAGAGTGGTGAATCTATGGAATTCTTTGCCACAGGCGGTTGTGGAAGCTAAGTCTTTACGTACTGTATATTTAAGGCAGAGCTTGATAGATTCTTAAATGGTCAGGGCATGAAGGGATACCGGAAAAAGGCAGGAGATTTTGCCTGAGAGGAAATTTGGATCAGCTGGGATGAAATGGCAGAGCAGACTCAATGGCCAAATGGCCTAATTCTGCTCCTATATCTTATGGTTTTATTGCATCTGGCCCTGACACACTTGGAAAACAAGAACATTTACTGTGTGTCAGAATGCTGTTTCTGGATTTCATTTCAGCATTCAACACTACTGTCTCACAGATCCAAGTGAACAAACACCTACCCCTTAGTGCTGTGTAAAAGTATTTAGCCCTCAGCCCTTTGAGAGGGTGTGTTTATTCTTATGAATTCATTGAAAACAAGTGATCCTCCAATTCTCTGCATCAACAAATTGGGTGAGCTGGTAAGGTAATATGTATATTGCATCTGAGGAAAGTCAGCATAGGAATTACAAACAGGATAAATGTTTATTTGTCCTCACAACTTTAGTTTTAATTTTTAGTAAATTCTTGACAGCTTTTTGGAATTTTTCTTTTTATATGCATGATGCACAATGTTTTGTATTTCAGCTTAAAAATCTACTTCAATATATTTTAAATTTAGAAAATGAGACAATAAAATGTGAAAATAGTTGTGAGGGCTGAATTTTAGGAAGCAATGTCTCAGAAAGGCAGCGTCCGTTATTAAAGACCTCCAGCACCCAGGGCATGCCCTTTTTCCACTGTTACCATCAGGTAGGAGGTACGGAAGCCTAAAGACACACACTCAATGATTCAGGAACAGCTTCTTCCCACTGTATTTCAATCTATAGCAACATGTACATTTTAAATACAATTCCCATTCCCATTCTGATGTGTCAGTTTATGGCCTCCTCCTATGCCATGATGAATTTAGCCACTCTCAGGCACCCCATCTTCCACTCTGGCCTCTTAAGTCCTCACCTGCTAATCACTTCCCCCCAGTGCCCCTCCTCCTTCCCTTTCTCCTGTGATCCACACTCCTCTCCTGTCAAATTCCTTCCTCTCCAGCTCTTTACCTTTCTTACCCACCTCGCTTCACCTATCACCTTCCAGCTCTCCTTCACCCCCCCAACCTTTTTATTCTGGTGTCTTCCCCCTTCCTTTCCAGGACTGAAGAAGGGTCTCAGTCTGAAATGCAGATGGTTCATTTCCATGGATACAGCCTGACCTGCTAAGCTCTTCCTGCATTTCGTCAGTGTTGTTTTAGATTTCCAGCATCTGCAGAATTTCTTGTGTTTATTATCTCAATCTATAGCTTGTTTTTTCTCCATTTTTGTTTTCCTTCCATTTACTTCTCTTTATTAATATGATTTATTCAGTTTTTATTTTCTTGTTTGTTTCCACCTCAATAGTCTTTGTTATCTCTTGTTATCTGACATGCAAGCATTCTGTTTTCTGGTAATATGGCCAGAAAAAGTGTTGTTTGATTTACTTGTGATCTCTGACTCACAGTCCCCAGTCACATTGGACTGAAATGTGTTCACCTCTAGCTAGTGATCTGGTAGAAAACCAATGATGGAATCTTCTCTGTGGATGAGCTTGCCACTGTCCTTGCTGATTGTATATTACAACATAACTGTGCTAGAACATTTGACTTCCCTCTTCCACTCTGGACACTCACTGGGACCAGCGGCAGATCAAAAACCCACTGGGCTAAGAATCTGGCATCAGCCCCTATAACTTTACGCTAGGCACAGTAAGCATAACCAGGATCGTCAGAGTTGCTTATAAAAGTTAAGTGCAGCTAAGTAGTTTATTTTTCTTCATTCTACTTTATACTATACGAGTGGCCCCTCATTGATTGACATTGGCCATGGATGTTGCATCCTAGCTATCTGCATTGTTGGTTCAGCGCCGTCCGTGGCTGACGAGACCAATGCGAGAGTGTGCCTCAATGTCTTGACCCAATACATTTATCTTTCTCAGACTGACAGACCAAATTCCTTGCAGGCCTGGGAAAAGTGATCCATCAAGTTCTGGAGGTGCTGTGAAATGTGGGTTGTGACTGTTGTGTCATCAGCAAACAGCGTGTCTGTATTCATAGCCTAGCGCACTTCAGTTTTGGTAAAAAAGCCTGCCTTCTGATGTAATGTGGAAGTAGATCCCCTCTGATGCAGCGCCAAATGCGTGCCTCAGGAGTAGGGCAAAAAATATCCCAAAAATCATTGCGGCAAAAACACAGCATTGCTTAACACTGCTGCTTATGCTAAACGGCTCTGAAGAACTGCCACTATACTGCACAGTGCCCTTCATGTTGTTGTGGAAGGATTTGATCATGGTCTGTAATCTCGGCAGGCAGCCTACCTTAGAAAGGATCTGAAAGAGCCCATCTTTGCTGAACTAGTCAAATGCCCTAGTGAGATCAATAAACACAAGGTAGAGGGGCTCTCTTGGAGTTGGCAGAGAGAGAAAATAATGTCCACAGTTGACCTTCCAGCACAGAAGCCACTCTGCAGATGCATTCAGCCAGCTTCTGTAGGTGGACCAAGAAGACTCAGTCAAAGACTTTGTCAACAACTCTCAAGAGGGTGATGCCCCTGTAGTTGTTACAGTTACTTTCTCACCTTTGTTTTTGTCGAGGGTAATGACTAGGTCTGGGGGAATCCCATCAATGCCTGGTGTCTTCCCTGAGAGCGAGCTGCTGATGGCCTTGCTGAGCTCTGTATCCAGTTCTTCTATTGTCAGCAAAATTTAAAATAAGTATTGCAAAAACAGAAATAATATATATTAAAAAAAATGAGGTAGGGTTTCAATATCCATTTAGGAATTGAATGGCAGAGGGGAAGGAGCTGTTCCTGAATCGCTGAGCGTGTGCCTTCAGGCTTCTGTACCTCCTACCTGATGGTAACAGTGAGAAAAGGGCATGCCCTGGGTGCTGGAGGTCCTTAATAATGGATGCTGCCTTTCTGAGACACCGCTCCTTGAAGATGTCCTGGCTACCTTGTAGGCTAGCACCCAACATGGAGCCGACTAAATTTACAACCCTCTGCAGCTTCTTTCGGTCCTGTGGAATAACCCCTCCATACCAGACAGTGATGCAGCCTGTCAGAATGTTTTCCATGGTACAACATATATAAGTTTTTGAGTGTATTTGTTGTCATATCAAATCTCTTCAAACTCTTAATGAAGTATAGTCACTGTCTTCTTTATAGCTGCATCAATATGTTGGGACCAGGTTAGATCCTCAGAGATCTTGACACCCAGGAAAATGAAACTGCTCACTCTCTCCAGTTCTGATCCTTCTATGAGGATTGGTATGTGTTCCCTCGTCTTCCCCTTCCTAAAGTCCACAATCAACTCTTTCATCTTAATGATGTAGAGTGCAAGGTTGTTGCTGCAACACCACTCCACTAGTTGATATATTTCACTCCTGTACACCCTCTCATCTCCATTTGAGATTCTACCACAATGTTTGTGATGCACCATCAATGACTCACTCTGAGACATAAAGGCAAGATATCGGCTTTTATTGACTGGAAGAAGGAACAAGCAGTGAGTGACCACCATACTACATCCTGGAGACTGAGAGGCTGGGCTCAGGCCTCAATTGCCTTTATACAGGGGTCTGTGGGAGGAGTCACAGGAGCAGTCAGCAGGGGGCGTGTCCAGACAGGTATATGTAGTTCACCACAGTTTGTATCATCAGCAAATTTATAGATGATATTTGAGCTATGCCTAGCCACACAGTCATGTGTGCTTAGTCCACACTCCTGAGGTGCACCAGTGTTGATCATCAGCGAAGAGGAGATTTTCTCACCAATCAGCACAAATTGTGGTCTTCCGGTTAGGGAAGTCAAGGATGCAATTGCAGAGAGAGGTACGGAGGCCCAGGTTCTGTAACTTCTCAATCAGGATTGTGGGAATGATGATGTTAAATGCTGAGCTATAGTCAATGAACAGCATCCTGTTTGTATTTGTATTGTTACGTATCCCATAACTGGATAACTTACCAGCAAAGATAGAGAGGTCTGTTGAAGTCTGGTGTCACTATTTTCAAACATTTTTATTTATAAAGGGACACAAAAGTAGGGTTAATACATACATTCAGATAGTGCACGTCATCAGCATTCAATCTAAAGCGCGGGTATAGTAATAATCATCATTATTAAGTGAGCTCTGCTGGTGTCTAGGGGCTAATAGATTGTCCGTTGGAAATATAAAAGTCACTCTGAAAGTCTGCAGGCCTCAGCCCTTTGAAAATCGCTGGGTTTCATGTGGGGCGACCAAGAGAGAGAGATTGGGGGGAGAAGAGAAAGAACTTTCCGAGTCTTGATGAATCTTCCGTGAAATCGGGGGAGCGTTGGTTCCCTCTCCCCGATGTTAGTTAAAAGCGGTTTTCTGTGATTCCAGCCACAAATTCCAATCCTGGAATCTAACGCATGTGGCTTCCTTCAGAATGGCTTCCCGCTGCTGCGGGATCACTCTCTCATGTCTTCTGGGTGCATCTAAGGGGCTGTCCCCCTGAGACTCTCCTTTATACTTCCTCACGGAGTCGCAGGTGCCAATCAGGTTGGGATGATGCACTCTCTCTCTCAACCAGCCCACCTTGCCCGAGGGCTTTTCACATGGTCTCCATGAGACAATAGTCGCTGGCATCTTATTCTGTATCCCGGGTGGGACATGCAATTTGGCACGTTTCTCTCTCTCTCACTTCCTGGGTCTACTGACCCCCCCCTCAACGGGTGCTCTTGCGATTCTCACAAAGGAGGGGGCTGGGATCATAATACCTCCCCTCTTAAAACGTTTTTACCAGCGGTTAAAACGGAGTGGTACACAGTCTTACAGGAGTTTTGAATCTAACACAATACACAAGTTTTTCTTTTCCCAGAGTACTACCGTTATACATTCAAGTCAGTATCTAAATAGTTAACGACTACAGTGTCCCTTTCTTTAATATCTTACATTGCGAACCGTACATTAGACTTCAATTCAATAACCACCTATTTATTTTTTTTCTCCTAAGCAACAAAACTAAGGAGGTGTGACCTTAGCTTAGGTGCATTTACAAAAGTTTACGTGAATACTAATCGTTTCAGTCGTTTAACTTAACTGGCAGGTCTCCAAAGGGCTGTCTTTATTATTCACAGGCTTTGGCACAAACCCGTTCAACCTGCTTGGCTGTCTAACAATGGCATCCCCTTTAACCGTCGCCTCTTTTTCGGCGAGCCCCCCCCTGTGGGGAACTTGAGTAGTTTTGCGTGGTGAACTCCCACCCGCCCCGTTCATCGGGGTTACTTTAGCAACACCATGCCCCAGACTTAGACCATCTCCACCCAATTCTGTGATTTCACCCAGGTGGCTGGCCCTTTTATCAGTCCCCTTTAGGCTATTGGTGTTTGATTCGAACTCTTCGCTCAAGTAGCAATAGAGTTGGGGGCCCCGCTATTTCCCGGCTCACTCTGTGAGCGATCTGCCAGGTTTAAGATTTCTTCCTTCGATTTGGAAACTACAGATTTTTCGTTTCCTTCGCTGACAATCCTCACCCACCCCCCCCATTCTTAAGTTCGGCGTTAACTTTGAACCCACCTTCGAGTACAAACACCGGGGAACTCACACTTCCCACGGTTACCAAGGTTAACCCTTTTCCCACTGAACCAAGTCTATCTGACCCACAAGGACAGCCGCCCCGTTCCACTGAATCAAGTACCTCAGACTTCTTCTGAGCTCCGTTACTAGGTTCAGTACCACGTGCATCCCCATCTTGGACACACTCAAGCGGGACATTGGCCTCTTCCAGGCTTTCAACACCTGTACCTTTTTCAAATTCTAACATCCCCCGATCCTCCCAGTTACTCTCTGGGCAGCTCCCTCCCGGGGAAGGCGCAACCCCGCGAGCTGAAACAACCTCCTCGGCCCTTTCAGCAGACCCCTTCGAGGCAAGGGTATCCTTTCCATCTAGGACTGCCCTCCTCTCATTATCGGGAACACCTTTAGAACTCTCAAGTTCTTCAAACAATTCTGCCAAACCAGACAGATCATCCATGTCCAACTCTGGACCTTTCAACAGCTTTATCTGTTTCTCATCTTTATCTCCTACCTTTAGGACCTTTCTCTTCGCTAAAGGCAGATCTATCTCCTCTCCCTTACCCCCTTTCACTTTACTACTCTTCATCTTACCACCCTCTAAACCTGCATGGCACAGGGTCAGCAAAGGCGTCTCGGCCAAATCAAAACTGGCCAGATTTAAACTGCTCTCGTTCACAGCTCTCTCTCTCGACAGGCTGCGAGTGACCGCGCCGGCGAGATGGTCCTTGGGCGTTAGGGACGGGGCCACCACACTCTCCGGTCGGCAGGTCGGCAGCATGGCTGACCAAACCTTACCCCCTGCTAAGTCATTTCCCAGCAGGATGTCCATGTCATCTCTCGGGAATTCTGAGGGCACCCCTATTTCAACTGATCCATACACCAGCTCACAATCCAGAAATGACCTTATACAAGGGCACCATTTCTATCCGTTTATTTATTCCTTCCACCTTTACCATGCCCGTTTCCCGACCAAATTCTAGTACCTTACGGCTAACCAGGGATAATTCAGAGCCCGTATCCCTCCAGATTTGTACGGAAACTGGTGTGTCTCCCTCCATCACAGACATGGTTCCGTGTGACAGACAACTCCCAGAGCCCTCTCGTACTCTGTCTACCCTCGGCTCTCTGGTCGATTTGCTGATTACCACGGCATACCCGATAGGGATTGCGGCTTTCCCTCTTCCTATCTCCTTCCTCGGAGCAAAGCATCGAGATGCAATGTGCCCCTCCTTTCCACAATTAAAACAGGTCAAACCTGGAGCCCTCTGGCCATCTTGCCTTTCCCCCTCAACCTTACCGCTAGCTCCCGGTGGGACCTCTGCCTCAGTCGTCGGACTTTCTCGATCGTTCCCACGCTCTCTCTGGGGACCTGTATTCGAGGGAGTCTTTGTCTTGTGGGTTAGGGCATATTCGTCCGCCAACCTGGCAAATTCTGAAATGGACTTATCCGGTTTCTCATTCAAATACACCCGGATCTCCTCCGGAACACAACTTTTGAATTCCTCAATCAAAAATAACTCCCTGAGATGCCCATAATCCTCGCCCACTCTTTCTGCGGTGCACCAATGGTCCAAGAGCACCCCCTTCTCATGGGCTAGCTCGGTATACGTTTGATTCCACCCTTTCCTTAAATTTCTAAACTTTTGTCTATAGGCCTCAGGTACCAATTCGTAAGTCCGGAGAATGACCTTTTTTACCTCATCATAATTCTCCGCTCCTCCCTCCTCCAGGGACAAGGCCGCATATGCTCTTTGGGCCTTCCCCTTTAACACACTTTGTAACAACGCCACCCACTGCTCTTTTGGCCACTTCTGATTTACTGCCACCTTTTCAAAAAGCAGGAAATAACTATCGACATCTGTCTCCTCGAACGGGGGCACCAATCTCAACTCCCTACTAACATTAAACCGCTCTGCTTGGTCTAACCCTTGATCTCTTCGCTCGTTCTTCATCTTCTCAATTTCCCAGTCATGTTGCCTCTGTTTCTCTTTCTCAGCCCGTTCCTTCTCTTTCTCTTCTGCTTCTAGCTTCTTTAGGTGAATTTCATGCTGTCTGACCCCCCCCCCCCCCCTCCAACGGGTGCTCTTGCGATTCTCACAAAGGAGGGGGCTGGGATCATAACAGTATTGTCCAGGTGGTCTAAGGCCATGTGAAGAGCCATTGAGATTGCGTCTACCTGTTGTCCTATTTTGGTGATAGGCAAACTGCAGTGGGTCCAGATCCTTGCTGAGGCAGGAGTTCCATCTAGTCATGACCAACCTCTCAAAGCATTTCATCACTGTTGATGTGTGTGCTACAGGGCCATAGTCATTAAAGCAGCTCACATTATTCTCCTCAGGCAATGGTATAATTATTGCCTTTTTGAAGCAAGTGGGAACTTCCGCCCATAGCAGTGAGAGGTTGAAAATGTCCTGTGTGTGTGTTGCTCTAGTAACATTTTATTTGAATAATTTATTTATGTATTCTACATTTAATTTTATTTGAGATGTTTTTAAATATGTCTGATTTTCAGCAATATTTTAATGTAGTTCAAGGCGTTCAGCAATGGTGACCTATTAAAGATTCATTGGGGCCTCGAGATGCATTGCCTAAGGCCCAGTTGCCATTCACTGGTGACAGCATTTAGAACACCAATCTGTCCTTTGAAGCTGCAAAAAATAAACATGGCTCTGGGAAAATGGCAGAGTCAAGAGTGGCTGTAAGGCGTACAATGTGGTAGAGCAATGCTTTTGCAATCAATAACATTAATTATTGATTGGCCTGGTATGGAAACACCAATGCCCTTGATGGAAAATCCTACAAAAGGTGATGAGTTCGGCCAAGTAAATCATGGGTAAAGCCCTCCCAACCATTGGGCACACCTACATCAAATGCTGGTTTAGGAAAGCAGCATCCATCATCAGAGATTGCAGTAACCCATATCATGCTCTTCTCTCGCTGATGCCATTAGGCAGACATCCCACTTCTCCTGGAAATTCCGAGAGTCTCCTGCATATTGATAGTGGCTCCCTGACACCTGCAAATTATATACAATAGTCAGGAAATCGATTTTTTTTGAGAGGGAGAGGAAGAGTGGGAGTGAGAAAGAGCATCCTGATTGGTCTCACTTCGTGCTAAGTAGACCTATCAGTTTTCTCTGTGGGCGGGCTTTACTTGCTTGCTGCACTGTTTGCAACAGTGATTTTTCCATTGCCCATGGTGGGTTAAAATGTAAGGCACGTTGAGGTGAGTTTAACAGGTGTCATTTGTTCATTAGCATAACTAACGTTATCTAAACTAGCTGGCTAGCTGCTAAGGAGCTACTATATTGATGTCCAACTCCCTGTAGACTTGCTTGAAGTTGTAATAGAATAAAAAAACAACTCCATGATAATACAATATAAGTACATATTTCAATGTCACATTTTCTGCATATACCCAACTTGGTTTACAGATTACACAAAATTGCATAAGTGGTATGAAGATGTATGACAATCAGTAAACACAGCACTTGATTGGAGAACTAACTGACTTGATTGGCAACGTTTCTACTGCCTTTCCACATTAATTGAATGTTGCTGAATAATTAAACATCTAACAGGACAAGAAGGCTCCAAGGACTCGTCCGGTCTCCATGACAGCAAGGCCCAACTAAGGACAAGGCTGAGTCAATACAAAGCTTGTTTCACCAGAAGTGCTAAGTGAAAGATCTGTCTTATCTTCCACCTGAGATTTCCGCCATCACAGATGCCAGCATTCAGCTGATTTGATTCACGCCACATGATATTCAAGAAACTGGTGACAGTACTGGATAGAGCAAAATCTATGAGACCACACCTCACTGTGGATGCAGTTATGTTGGCTTGTGCTACAGAACTCATTGTGCTCCTAGCCAAGCTGTTCCAGGGCAGTTATGACAGATGTTCATCTGACAAAATGGAAAATTGCCAAGGTATGTACAGTATGTCTTGTTACCCAAGGCAGGACTAATCCTATCCTGCTAATTATTAACCAGACGTTTAAATCTCAATCATCAGCAGACAGATGAAGTGGTTGTTGACAGTGCTATCAAGGGGATTTTGATGTCAGCACTCCAATAACCTGCTCACTGAGGTCCAGTTAAACTGCTGGACTACTCAGTTCAGCACTTCTTCATTGCTGTTGACCAAACATGCAAAATGAGCTGAATTCCAGAGGCAAGATGAGAGTAACTGCCCTTGACACCAAGTGGCATTTGATTAAGTGAGGTACCAAGAAGCCCTGACAGATGTGATCAATAGGTGTCAAGGGGAAGATGCTCTAATAGTTGAAGCCATACAATGCACAGAGTGAAATGATTTTGGTTATTGGAAATGAAGCAACCCAGTCCCAAGACATTACCACAGGAATTCCTCAGGGCATTGTCCCAGGCGCAACAATCTTCAGCTGCTTCATCTCTAGCCTTCCATGCATCATGAGGTCAGAAGTGAGGACGTTCTCTGAAGATTGCACATTGTTCAATTCATCAGCAAAAGATATAGGCTCAAAAGAGCTGAATAATGAGTCTTAGCACCCACCCTTGATACTCAACAGCATTATATTTGTGGATTCCTTCAACATCAACAACAGTGGGGGAGGGGGTCATCATTATCCAGAAGTTAACTGGATCAGCCATATAAAGACAATGATATCAAGAGCAGGTCACAGACTGTGTATCTGTCCGTCACTTACCTCCTGACATACCAAAGCCTTTTCAAAGCCCACCACCACCACCTTAAGAATTCATTTCATCCCCCTCACTTCTGGTGCATTTAGACTGCAGAGTGCACTGCTGTCTCTTACCCAGCTACTTTGACAGTATCCCTTTCACTCACAACCCTATCCTCAAGAAGGTGAAGGAAAGCAGGCAAAGGGGAATAGCATCTATAGGTTACCCTGAAATATATCGCTGCTCCTTCTTTGTCATATGGACCAAATCTTGAAAATCTTTGAACGTCCTCCACGGTGGGAGGACTTTCACTAAAAAGACTATAGTGACTCAAGAAGGCAGATCACCACCATTTTCTTTAGAGTATTTGGGAATAGGTGATAAATGCTAGACTTGCCAACAATACCCAGATCCTGAAAAATGAACACATAAACATGTCTCTAACATTGTACTTTCTCCTTTGGGATTTTGGTCCAAAACTCCATGTTAATGATCCAGGATTGTATGTGTAACCCACTTTATAAATAATTAATAAATAAAGAATGAGAATTGTAAAAATGAAATTAAATTATAGTTTCCTTTCCAAAACTCTTTTGGTAGTCTTGCTCAGAAGAGCCATATAAAACATACAATGTGCCATTGTTTTGATAATTAGTCACATCAGTTAAAATTAGCTTGGTCAAGGTTTGGTACCAATGTTACTTTGCTGGATTAAATGGGTTGAACATGCAGGAGATCATTAAAGGTATTGTAAATAGTTGAAATAATTTGAATGGTAATTTGTGACTTGGCTATTTTAAATTCATTCTTCATCAGAATGCAGTGTTCTTTGATCAATCTGCTCACTTTCCCTCCAGAAGACTTTTGGATCCAGTTCCATAAGTTCTCACAATACTCTCTTGCTTCATGTGTGTGAATCTAAATGAGAGTCTCAGCAGGCTAAGGCATTGCTGAAGCAGCACTGCTAAAGTTAATTTAAGCCTTGGCTTCTTTCTATCACCCCTCCCACTTATTCTCCTCAACCAGCTTCCAGCCTAAGCAAGGACCTGGACCTGTTGCTGTTTGTGTAATTTTGTTGTGTGCACATTAATTGCTGTGTCTTAATGCATTAAAACAATCACTCACTGAAGTACTGAAGTGTTTTGGGATGGTAGACTTTCTGAAGGACCACAGAAGGGCTATAGCAGATGCACTCTCACTAGACAATAGTAATACCTACGTCAGGCTGCTGTTTATTGATTACAGCTCAGTGTTCAACACAATCCTACCCTCAGTTCTAGTCATCAAGCTCCAAAGCTTGGGCCTCTATGCCTCCCTCTGCAACTGCATCTTTGACTTCCTCACCGGGAGACCACAATCTGTGCAGATTGGAAATAGCATCTCCTCCTCACTGACAATCAACACTGATGCGTGCTTAAGATGTGTGCTTAGCCCACTGCTCTACTCTTTCTACACCCACAACTGTGTGGCTAGGGACAGCTCAAATACCAGCTATAAATTTGTTGATGACACCACTATTGTTGGCAGAGTTTCAGGTGGTGATGAGGAAGCATTCAGGAGCAAGATGGATCAGCTGGTTGAGTGGAGTCACAGCAACAACCTTGTACTCAACATCAGTAAGACCAAGGAACTGATTGAGGGGAAGTCAAGTAACACCAGTCGTCATCGAGGGATCAGAAGCGGAAAGAGTAAGCAATTTCAAGTTCCTGGGTGTCAACATCTCTGAGGATCTATCCAGGGCCCAACATATTGATACAATTACAAAGAAGACTTGACAGCAGCTATATTTCTTTAACACATTGCGAAGAATTGGTATCTCACAAAACTCACTTGCAGATTTCTACCGTGGAGAGCATTCTAACTGGTCACATCACTGTCTGGTATGGAAGGGCCACTGCACAGGATTGGAAGAAACTGCAGAGAAGTGTAATTTTAGCTAGCTTCATCACAGGCACCAGACCCCCAGCATCCAGGACAACTTTGAAAGGTGATGCCTCAAAAAAGCAGCATCCATCATTAAGGACCCCCATCACCCAGGACAAGCCCTCTTCTTGTTGTTACCATCAAAGAGGTGGTACAGGAGCCTGAAGATACACATTTAGCATATGAGAAACAGATTCTTCCCCTCTGCCATCAGTTCTATGAAAGGACAATGTACCCATGAACACTACCTCAGTATTTTACCCCTTTCTTTTTGCACTACCTTCTTAATTTAAGTAGGATACGGAGAGCAAGTTGTTGCCCATGTAGCAAGCTCTCCCACCCCCATGCATCTGATGAACCCCAAAGGAATGGCAGTTTAGTACCAGCTGCATCACAGGAGTAGCCAGTCAGCATTGAACTCAGTGTAGGACTGCCTTAGAGACACCAGTTCTGGAGTTTTCCCTTGAGGTTTACTCTCGAAGCCTTCCCCATGAGTGGGTATTGCTACAAGGCAGCAGGGGTTTGAGATCAGAGTTTTCCTTCTCCTAGATGAGCTCCAACTATGGCTGATGAGTCCATCTGCCCGAAGCGACTGGTTTCAAAGCACCAGGAATGCGCCTCTGCCCCTTCTCTTGTCAGTAGAAGCAGTTCTGCTGGGTTTAGTAGCTAAGCCACACGTGAAAGCCAGGAGCTGGACGTGGTTGCCAGAGACTGTTTGAGGCATATGCCACTGGGAGCATTTAATAGGTAATGGGAGCTTGTCCCCATTACAATCCCCTGCTATAACAATCTTAAGGAATTTAATCTAAGGTTCATAAAAAGCAATCCATCTCTGAATTTTTATTGCTGTGTGCATTCAGATCGCAATAATTCCAGCAGGCAGTCTCGATAATAGCACTGCTCAACCATGCATGATATAGAAAACATTCGACCTGTCCTTCAGTGCCAAAAGAACATTTTGATGCAGTTATGGAGTTAATGCAACTGCCAAATATTTCAGATGAGACTGCTCTAAAATTAATATCCCAGCCTGGTAGCTTCAGCAATGGAATAGTAGAGGTAGAGGCACAGCATGAAGAGTGGAGGGAATAATAGGCCAACTATGCAGTGTCAGTTTTACCATCATCAAGAGGCCAGGAGATGTTTGAATGCAAGATTGTCAGTTAAACATAAGTCTGTAAAGTGACACACAGCTATAAATTAAAAGAATAAACCAAAGTAGACAAGAACATTGTAAGAGACAGCGATTTGCTGTAATTTCCTCTTTGGTGAATCCAAATCATGAGCACTTCATTTTAGAATTTAACTTAAACAAGTTAAAGATAATCTGTTAAATATTTATTCAATCAAATCTTTTAGGTTAAATCACAGGATGGCCCAGTGAAGCAGCAAGTACAGCTGCTGTTTCACAGCTCCAGTAACCTGGATTTAATGCTGACCTTGGGTGCTGATGTGCGGAGTAACCTGGGTTTAATGCTGACCGTGGGTGCTGATGTGCGGAGTAACCTGGGTTTAATGCTGACCTTGGGTGCTGATGTGCGGAGTAACCTGGGTTTAATGCTGACCTTGGGTGCTGATGTGCGGAGTAACCTGGGTTTAATGCTGACCTTGGGTGCTGATGTGCGGAGTAACCTGGGTTTAATGCTGACCTTGGGTGCTGATGTGCGGAGTAACCTGGGTTTAATGCTGACCTTGGGTGCTGATGTGCGGAGTAACCTGGGTTTAATGCTGACCGTGGGTGCTGATGTGCGGAGTAACCTGGGTTTAATGCTGACCTTGGGTGCTGATGTGCGGAGTAACCTGGGTTTAATGCTGACCGTGGGTGCTGATGTGCGGAGTAACCTGGGTTTAATGCTGACCTTGGGTGCTGATGTGCGGAGTAACCTGGGTTTAATGCTGACCGTGGGTGCTGATGTGCGGAGTAACCTGGGTTTAATGCTGACCGTGGGTGCTGATGTGCGGAGTAACCTGGGTTTAATGCTGACCGTGGGTGCTGATGTGCGGAGTAACCTGGGTTTAATGCTGACCGTGGGTGCTGATGTGCGGAGTAACCTGGGTTTAATGCTGACCGTGGGTGCTGATGTGCGGAGTAACCTGGGTTTAATGCTGACCGTGGGTGCTGATGTGCGGAGTAACCTGGGTTTAATGCTGACCTTGGGTGCTGATGTGCGGAGTAACCTGGGTTTAATGCTGACCTTGGGTGCTGATGTGCGGAGTAACCTGGGTTTAATGCTGACCTTGGGTGCTGATGTGCGGAGTAACCTGGGTTTAATGCTGACCTTGGGTGCTGATGTGCGGAGTAACCTGGGTTTAATGCTGACCTTGGGTGCTGATGTGCGGAGTAACCTGGGTTTAATGCTGACCTTGGGTGCTGATGTGCGGAGTAACCTGGGTTTAATGCTGACCGTGGGTGCTGATGTGCGGAGTAACCTGGGTTTAATGCTGACCTTGGGTACTGATGTGCGGAGTAACCTGGGTTTAATGCTGACCGTGGGTGCTGATGTGCGGAGTAACCTGGGTTTAATGCTGACCTTGGGTGCTGATGTGCGGAGTAACCTGGGTTTAATGCTGACCTTGGGTGCTGATGTGCGGAGTAACCTGGGTTTAATGCTGACCGTGGGTGCTGATGTGCGGAGTAACCTGGGTTTAATGCTGACCTTGGGTGCTGATGTGCGGAGTAACCTGGGTTTAATGCTGACCTTGGGTGCTGATGTGCGGAGTAACCTGGGTTTAATGCTGACCTTGGGTGCTGATGTGCGGAGTAACCTGGGTTTAATGCTGACCTTGGGTGCTGATGTGCGGAGTAACCTGGGTTTAATGCTGACCTTGGGTGCTGATGTGCGGAGTAACCTGGGTTTAATGCTGACCGTGGGTGCTGATGTGCGGAGTAACCTGGGTTTAATGCTGACCTTGGGTACTGATGTGCGGAGTAACCTGGGTTTAATGCTGACCGTGGGTGCTGATGTGCGGAGTAACCTGGGTTTAATGCTGACCGTGGGTGCTGATGTGCGGAGTAACCTGGGTTTAATGCTGACCGTGGGTGCTGATGTGCGGAGTAACCTGGGTTTAATGCTGACCTTGGGTGCTGATGTGCGGAGTAACCTGGGTTTAATGCTGACCTTGGGTGCTGATGTGCGGAGTAACCTGGGTTTAATGCTGACCTTGGGTACTGATGTGCGGAGTAACCTAGGTTTAATGCTAACCTTGGGTGCTGATGTGAGGAGTAACCTGGGTTTAATGCTGACCTTGGGTGCTGATGTGCGGAGTAACCTAGGTTTAATGCTGACCTAGGGTGCTGATGTGCGGAGTAACCTGGGTTTAATGCTGACCTTGGGTGCTGATGTGCGGAGTAACCTGGGTTTAATGCTGACCTTGGGTGCTGATGTGCGGAGTAACCTGGGTTTAATGCTGACCTTGGGTGCTGATGTGCGGAGTAACCTGGGTTTAATGCTGACCTTGGGTACTGATGTGCGGAGTAACCTAGGTTTAATGCTAACCTTGGGTGCTGATGTGAGGAGTAACCTGGGTTTAATGCTGACCTTGGGTGCTGATGTGCGGAGTAACCTAGGTTTAATGCTGACTTTGGGTGCAGATGGCAAGTCAAGTCAAGTCAACTTTTATTGTCATTTCAACCATAACTGCTGGTACAGTGCATAGTAAAAATGAGACAACGTTTTTCAGGACCATGGTTCACATGACACAGTACAAAAAACTAAGCTGAACTACGTAATTAAAAAAAACACAGGGAAAGCTACACTAGACTACAGACCTACACTGGACTGCATAAAGTGCCCAAAAACAGTACCGACATTACAAAAAATAACAAACAGGACAGCAGGGCAAGGTGTCAGTCCAGGCTTTGGGTATTGAGGAGTCTGATAGCTTGGGGGAAGAAACTGTTATATAGTCTGGTCGTAAGAGCCCGAATGCTTTGGAGCCTTTTCCCAGATGGCAGGAGGGAGAAGAGATTGTATGAAGGGTGCATGCGGTCCTTCATAATGCTGTTTCTTTTGCGGATGCAGTGTGTAGTGTAAATGTTCGTGATGGTGGGAAGAGAAACCCCGAAGATCTTCTCAGCTGACCTCACTATCTGCTGCAGGGTCTTGCAATCCGAGATGGTGCAACTTCCGAACCAGGCAGTTATGCAGTTGCTCAGGACGCTCTCAATACAACCCCTGTAGAATGTGATGAGGGTGGGGGGTGAGAGATGGACTTTCCTCAGCCTTCGCAAAAAGTAGAGACGCTGCTGGGCTTTCTTTGCTATGGAGCTGGTGTTGAGGGAGCAGGTGAGATTCTCCATCAGGTGAACACCAAGAAATTTGGTGCTCTTTACGATCTCTACCGAGGAGCCATCAATGTTCAGCGGGAAGTGTTCGCTCCATGCCCTCCTGAAGTCAACAACCATCTCTTTTGTTTTGTTCACATTAGGAGACAGGTTGTTGGCTCTGCACCAGTCCATTAACCGCTGCATTCCTCTCTGTAAGCTGACTCATCGTTCTTGCTGATGAGACCCACCACAGTCGTGTCATCGGTGAACTTGATGATATGGTTCGAGCTGTGTTTTGCAGCACAGTCGTGGGTCAGCAGAGTGAACAGCAGTGGACTGAGCACGCAGCCCTGGGAGCCCCCGTGCTCAGTGTGTTGGTGTTGGAGATGCTGCTCCTGATCTGGACTGACTGAGATCTCCCAGTCAGGAAGTCTAGGATCCAGTTGCAGAGGGAGGTGTTTAGGCCCAATAGGCTCAGCTTTCCAATCAGTTTCTGAGGGATGATTGTGTTGAATGCTGAACTAAAGTCTATGAACAGCATCTGAACGTATGTGTCTTTTTTGTCAAGGTGGGTTAGGGCCAGGTGGAGGGTGGTGGCAATGGCGTCATCTGTTGAGCGGTTGGGATGGTACGCAAACTGCAGGGGGTCCAGTGAGGGGGGCAGTGAGGTCATGATATGCCTCATGACGAGCCTCTCGAAACACTTCATGATGATGGATGTAAGTGCAACAGGATGATAGTCATTTAGGCAGGACACTGAAGACTTCTTCGGCACGGGGACGATGGTGGTGACCTTGAAGCTAGTTGGAATGGTGGCGCTGCTCAGGGAGATGTTGAAGATGTTGGTGAGAACATCTGCTAGCTGGTCTGCACATCCTCTGAGCACTCCACCAGGGATGTTGTCTGGTCCAGCAGCCTTCCGTGGGTTGACCCTGCACAGGGTTCTTCTCACATCGGCCACGGTGAGACACAGCACCTAGTCATTTGCAGGAGGGGTGGACTTCCTCACCGCCACGTCATTTTTCGCCTCAAACTGGGCGTAGAAGTTATTCAGCGCATTTTGGAGGGAGGCATCACCTGCACAGTCAGGTGATGTTGTCTTGTAATTGGTGATGTCCTGGATGCCCTTCCACATGCACCGCAGTTCACCGCTGTCCTGGAAGTAACTGTGGATTAGCTGGACATGTGCACGCTTTGCCCCACTGATGGCTCGGGACAGTTTGGCCCATGCTGTTGTTAAAGCTGCCTTGTCACCTGCTCTGAAGGCGGAGTCGCGGGACCTCAGCAGCGCACGCACCTCTGCAGTCATCCATGGCTTCTGGTTGGCACGTATAGTAATGGTCTTGGACAGAGTAACATCATCAATGCACTTGCTGATGTAGCTGGTCACTGATGCCATGTACTCCTCTAAGTTGGTAGAGTCGCCATCGGTTGCAGCCTCCCTGAACATGTGCCAGTCAGTGTGCTCAAAGCAGTCTTGAAGAGCAGAGATGGCTCCTGCTGGCCAGGTTTTCACCTGCTTCTGAACTGGTCTGGAGCACCTGACGAGCGGTCTGAATGCTGGGATTAGCATAACAGAGATGTGATCTGAGTTTCCGAGGTAGGGGCAGGGCTCTGCCTGGTATGCGTTGGGAATGTTTGTGTAAACCAGGTCCAATGCGTTCTCCCCAAAAGGGTTTGCTTTTAGCCTGGCGTGGACCCCTGCCCATTTGCTTCGATTCTGCTTCCTCGCACATCACTTTCGACGTCTCCATCTCCGGCTCCCAACATCAGGCAAGTCCGAGGATTTTAGGCCCATTCCCCTCAGCAAGCTGACATCGCGTAATTCAGCCAGCAGATCTTCGTGGAGGTTTGTTTTTGCGTGATCTCTGTGTGGAATAACCTGGGTTTAATGCTGACCTTGGGTGCTGATGTGTAGGGTTTGCGTGTTCTTCCTGTAACCACATGGTTTTCCTTTGGGAGCTCCAGTTTCTTCTTCAGCCCCTACATGTATGGATTGTTAAATAAACCGTCCGCTGTAAATTGCCCTTTGCAAGTAGATGAGTAGTAAAATCTGGGGGTAGCTGATGAGAATGTGGGGAGAATGAGATGGAGATCGATCTAAGTTGATGGGTGGTACATGCTCAATGGGCCGAAGGGCCAGTTTTTGTGCTGAACCTCTCTATGAATCTACCAGACAAAATGAAGCTAATGACAAATAAAGTCATTTGGAAGTACCCTCAACTTTGAGTACTAAAAGAGTGGGCTCATGAACTATTCTAAAGCATAGAAATCTAGATGAACGCTGGGTCTCCCAAAGCATTGCAGTCATTTGAAGGAGGTATTGAACCTTTCAACCCCCTGAGGTAAATATAAAAAATCCTATAACCTTATTTTGAAGAAGAGTAGAAAGAGTATCCTCTGGCGTGCTGGCAAATATTCATGCATCCATTAGTCTCCCTGATAGAGATTATCTCAACATCATCACTTTGCTGTTTGTGGAACTTTGTTGTCTGCAAACTAGTTACTGCGTTTTAATGCAATAAAACAATCACTCACTTTCAAAAGTACTGAAGCATTTTGGAATGGTACAATTTCCGAAAGATCCTTTAAAATTGCAAATATTTCTTTCAAAGATTCCAAGAATCAGTACTGACTTGGCGTCACCATACACATATTATGACTACAAGAGTAGGTCCTGCCACAAGTAACTCACCTCCTAACTCCCCAAGGCTGAAGTCAGGACTGTGTTGGAATACTCTCCACTTGCTTAGAGAGTGCAACTTCGGCAATACTCAGAAAGCTCGACGCCACACAAGACACAGCCACCCACTTGATAGGCACTCCACCCACAACAATTCAGTCACTCCACTGATAATGTCCATGGGCAGTAGTTTCTACCATCTGCAGAATATACTGCAGCAACTCACCAAGAATCTCTAGGTGGTACCGTCCAAACCCATAATCCCACAAGGGCAGAAAAATCATGGGCACACCTCCACCTGGAAGTTGCTGTCCAAGCCACAAACCATTTTGACATGAAAATATACTGTATCCTTCATTGTCACTGGTGGAGATGGTATGAGGCATACCCACCTCTCAGGCTCTGCAGTGCTTCAAAAAGGCAGCTTGCCACCCCCTTCTCAAGGGGCAATGAGTGATGGGCCATTAAATGCTGGCCCAGTCAATGATACCAATGTATCTTGAATGAATGAAAAAAGAATGTGCAATCTATAATCTTGGAAGACTACAGCCTATAAAGTCTTTGGCAAACTTTCTGAGGTTAAAATTGGGTGTTAGTAATCTCCATTACACAGTTTCAAAATGTTCTCAGGAAAGAAAACACAAAATTTGTTACTGGCAGTACCAAAACAGCTCCTGATCCCTCATGTAACACAAGAAATGTGTGTATTAATAGAATCTTTTCTGAGAGTCTAGACCTCAAACAATGTGCTTTGGGAGTTATAGCACAATACAACTAGCACAGCTATTCGGCAGTGTTGGCAGGAGCTGAGTGCATGTTCATAGGACTGATGGGAAAACAGATGGCATGTTCTCTCGGGTCAGAAGGACCTACATTGGCTACAGAAGAACAGACTTCTGGTAAAATGCAGGCAAGCAGGGAAGTTGACTGGGAGGAGTCTGTAAGGATGTGCATAACTTCCATTTGGGAGCCAAGCACTGCAGTGAAATGCCTTTTCAGTTTCAAATGCGAAAGCAGCATTTATCAAGAATGAAAGGTTCCTAATTTATTTGTGTAACTTTTCTTCAACTTTGCAAAGCTGCAGTGACCTGCAAAGTATCACATGTGACATATCTCAGCAGGGGAGAGCCTGCAATGATCATGAGACTAGAGTACTGAGAGTGAGGATGACATGACTTTGACCTTGAGAGGAGCACGGCTTCTTGTGTTTGTCACTTGAGGTTTGCCCAGTAAACAAACGCAAGTGCCTCCAGTGCTCTCAAGGTCAAAGTCAACATCACCCTCTCTGTCAGGATCTTTGTAGTCTGCCTCCTCTCTAATATGGCAGCAGGGGCACTTGATACTGACTGTTGTTCTGCAGGAGTCAGAAAAGTTTTACTAACAACAGTAGATAAATGTTACTCTTGAGAGTGCAGGTATTTAAAGAGGGCACTCCTGTCTTTATAACTGCTTGGCAACTTCCTCCTATAAACCCCTTCATTTTTCACGTCCCTCTCCAGCTTACGGTTTCATTTATTGCTTGTTTAAATTGGAACCATTTCCCATTTTGTATTTCTGGCCATTATATTTTGAACGAGAAGCTGCTGAAACCACAAGAGGGTGTAGTGAGCAGGCCTCTGGTTTGGGTCGCTCGACGTGAAGTTTGTTTAGTACAGTTGTATTGCAATCAGACTTTGACTGCAGGGACAACATTAAATGACCTTCAGAGCTATTAAGAGCTTGTTATTCTTTTGCAGTCATAATTTAGACTAATCTGGTTTAAAATCTTGCCAGACACAAACTGTGTGCATTGGTTCAGGGTTAAATATTAAACCATAAAACATTGGAAAAGAATTAGGCCACTCAGTCCATTGGATGTTCTGCCATTCCATCAGGGCTGATTCATTATCCCTCTCAACCCCATTCTCCTGCCTTCGCCCCATAACCTTGGATGACTTGACAAATCAAAAACCTATCGACCTCTACTTTAAATATACCTAATGACTTGGCCTCCATAGCCATGCATGACAATGAATTCCACAGATTCACTAGGCTCTGGTTAATGAAGTCGCTCCTCATCTCTGTCCTAAATGGTCTGTATAGAAGGAATTCCATTGAGAACTGCAGATTGGTTTTTGATTAGTCAAGTTGCCAAAATATTATACTACAAAAAAGTTCATAAAATATAATTCCAAATGCATGTAGTAAAGTTCATCACAGATAAACAGTAAACAACTTGCTTTCCTAGTGATGAGACCTTGATGATAGAATATAGAAACAGAAATCTACAGCACATTACAGGTTCTTCAGTCCACAATGTTGTGCTGACCATGTAACCAACTCTAGGAACTGTCTAGACTTTCCCTACTGCATAACCCTCTATTTTTCTACCTATTGAAGAGTCTCTTAAAGGACCTTACTGTGTCCACCACTACCACCTTCGCTGGCAGTGCATACCACACACTTACCACTTGTGTGAAAAACTTACCCCTGACATCCCCCTTGTACCTACTTCCAAGCACATTAAAACTATGCCCCCTTGTGTTAGCCATTTCAGCCCTGGGGAAAAAAAGCCTCTGGTTATCCACACGATCAATGCCTCTCATCATCATATACACCTCTATGTGGTCATTTTTCATTCTCCTTCACTCCAAGGAGAAAAAGCCAAGATGGCAGTTTATTTATAAGTTTCACAGCCTGAAGGAAGCCTGGGGCAAATTGGACCATTTGGCTGTTCTCCTACTACCTGCATACAGACAGAGCCTAAAGAGCAAAGAGAGATCAAGACAAGAGGTGGTCACTAGAAGCAGAGGAACGGTTACAGGATTGCCTTGAGTCAGTAGATTGGGCTATGTTCAAGAACTCATCTGAGGATCTAAATGACTACACCAGGGTCATTACAGACTTAATGAAAACAGCTGTAGGTGAGTGTGTCCCCACAATCGTCCTGGGTTTTACTCAATCAGAAGCCCTGGATGAACCATGAAATCCAGAATTAGCTGAGAGCCAGATTAGAGGCATTCAAATCCGGAGATAAAGAATGCTACAAGTGGTTCAGGTATGATCTTTGGAAAGCTTTTTCATGGGTGAAATGGAGATTCCAGACTAAACTGGAATCATCGTGGGATGTTTGGCAGCTATGGCAGGGTTTGAATACCATAACCTCCTACAAAGTTAAATCTTGCAACTAGGGGACAGAAGAACTTCGTTTCCAGATGAGCCCAATGCCTTCTATTCTCACTTTGACCACCAGAAAATGGAGGAACCATCACGCACCCCCCATGTCTCCCAATGACCTTTCGGTCTCAGTATCTGAAGAAGCCTTCAAGAGAGTGAATTCAAGGAAAGCATCTGGTCTGGACAGAGTACCTGGCTGAGCACTGACCAACTGGCTGGTGCTTTCATGGATGCCTTCAACCTCTCACTCTTGCAGTGTGTGGTACCCGTCTGCAAACAGGCTTCAATCGTACTGGTGCCCAAGTAGAGTGTGATAGCCTGTCTAAATGACTATCACCCAGTGGCACTTGCATCCACAGTGATGAAGTGTTTTGAGAGGCTGGTGTTGAAGCATATCAGCTCCTGTCTGAGTGGTGACTTGGATCTGCTCCAATTTGCCTACTGAAGCAACAACAGCAGATGCTATCTTGTTGGCTCTTCACACAACCCTGGAACATCTAGACAGCAAAGGTGCATACATCAGGATGCTCTTTATTGATTATGGTTCTGCATTTTATACCATCATCCTCTCAAACCTAATTAGTAAACTCTAAGACCTGGGCTCAACACCCCCTTGTGCAAGTGGATCCTGGATTTCCTCACTTGCAGAGCCTAGTCAGGTCGGATTGGAAAAAATATCTCCTCCAGAATCTCTGTCAGCATTGGAGCACCACAGGGATGTGTGCTTAGCCCTCTGTTCTACTGACTTTACACTTATGACTTGGTGACTAAGTACAGCTCCAACACCATACACAAGTTTGCTGATGATACCACTGTTGTGGGTTGTATCAAAGGAGATGATGAATCAGCATACAGGAGGGAGACTGAAAACTTGGCTGAGTGCTGTAATAACAATAACCTCTCACTCAATGTCAATAAGTCCAAGGAACTGATTGTAGACTTCAGGAGAGGGAAACCAGAGGTCCATAAGCCAGAACTCAATGGAGGATCAGAGGTAGAAAGGGTCAGTAACTTTAAATACCTGAGTGTCATATCTCAGAGGACCTGTCCTGGACCCATCATATAAATATAATTGCAAAGAAAGCACAAAAGAATCTCTACTTCCTCAGGAGTCTGTGGAGATTCGGCAGGTCATCAAAAACCTTGGCAAATTTCTAGAGATGTGTGGTGGAAAGTGTGTTGACTGGCTGCATTATGGACAAATTTCATGCTCTTTCATTTCATGTTATTTCATATTTGTTATTTACTGCTATCTATTTATATTTACATTTGCATAGTTTGTTGTTCATTGATCCTATTTACAGTTACCATTCTATAGATTTGCTCAGTATGCCTGCAGAAAAATGAATCTCAGGGTGCCGTGTATGTACTCTGATAATAAATTTGGCTGAACTTTGAAGAAGTTGTTACCCAGTCTGGCAGCCCAGTCCTGATGCTTGTGTACTTCCTTCCTGATGGTAGTGGGCCACAGAGATTGTGTGATGGGTGGTAGGGATCCTCAACAATACTTTGAGTCCTTCATCTGCAACACTCTGAGTAAATGTCACTAATAGAGGAAGGAGGGACATTTTTACATCTTCTCCACTGCACTCTAACTTGGCCTTTCAGTATTCAATAGGGTTCATTGAGATCTCCCCTCTTCCCCATTCTTCTAAACTCCAGAGAGGCTTCAAATGCTCCTCATGTATTAACCCTTTCATAAAGTCATAGAGAAATACAACACAGAAACAGGCCTTTTGGCCCATCTAGTCCATGCTGAAGCCACTAAAACTGCCTACTCCCATCGACCTTTCATTCCCAGAATCATTCTTGTAAGCCTCCTTTGGACCATCTCCAATACCAGCACATCTTTTCTTAGATAATGGGCCCAAACTGCTCATAAATGCAGACTGACCAATGCCTTATAAAGTCTCATTATCACATCCTTGCTCTTATTCTAGTCCTCTCGAAATGAATGCTAATATTGCAGTTACCTTCCTTACCAGTGACTCTACTTGCAAGTTAACCTTTAGGGAATCCTGCGCAAGGACTCCCAAGTGCCTTTTCACCTCTGATTTTTGAATTTTCTCCCTGTTTAAAAAAATAGCCTATGTGTTTATTCCTTCTAGCAAAGTGCATGACCATACACTTCCCTACACTATATTCCATCTGCCACTTCTTTGCCCTTTCTCCCAATCTAAGTCCCTCTATAGACTGTCTGCTTCCTCAACATTCCCAGCCCCTTCACCTACCTTTGTAACGTCTGCAAATGTGGCCACAAAACCACCAATTTCGTTATCCAAATTGTGACATACAATGTGAAAGGAAGTAGTCCCAATACTGACCCCTGCAGGTCACCAGCAGCCAACAAATCCACTGACTGTCGTCTAATGCTGTCTGTTACTGGCCTGGATAGTACTGTACAGAATTTCTCTGTTCTTTTGCAAAATAGTGGACAACGAATCTCTTACAATAGAGGAGGAGATTTGAAAGACACTTCCAATACACTCCTTAATACTGCACTCCGTGCTGGGTCAGACTGCATTCTTGGACTTGATCCTATTGCCTGACTAAGCCAGGGATTCCCAAACTTTTTTGTGCCATGGGCCCCTATCATTAACTGAAGGGTCCGTGGACCCCAGGTCGGGAAGCTAAATGATAAGAGTTCTGTCACTAAGACACAGCTGGCATTTAAGATATCGTGCTGTCATGTTTTTTTTTTAAATATTTTAGCAAATACCTATGCATTTCTGAAGTTTTAATAGTTCTTGCTGGTCAAAACATTGAAACATGAGCGTGATAAAAATGGTAACACTTTCAAACTGTTGGAGGAACTCAGCAGGTCAGCCAGCATCTTTGGAAAGGAACAAACGGTCGATGTTTCGGACCAAGACCCTCCATCAGGACTGGAAAGGAAGGGGGAAGACCAGAATAGAAAGCTTGAGGGCAGTGGAGGGGGGGAGTAGGTCTAGCTAGAAGTTGATAGGTGAAGCCAGGTGGTTAGGAAAGGTAAAGGTTTGGCAAGGAATGAATCTGAAAAGAAAGGAGAGTGGACCATGGGAGAAATGGAAGAGGGAGGGGCACAGGGGGAGGTGGTAGGCAGGTGAGGAGAAGAGGTAAGGGGCTAGAGTGGGGAATAGAAGAAGTGGGAAGGGGGAGAGAAAAAATTATGTGCTTTTGCTAAGAAAAATTAATGCTGAAAATAGCAATTATGATATTCATAGAAGATTACAGAATTATATCTTTCACACAGACAAGACCAGTTGGGGTCTTCATACAAAGTAGGGTTAGAGCAGTGTCAACATGTATTTCAGCCCTTAAATTAATTTTATATTTTGTGTTTAGGTTTATAATCTATTCAGTAAGAACCATGGTTAAGAAGCACCAATGTTTGAGCATATGAATGGTTCTAATTAACTGTTTTACATGCCAGTTGATTTGTTTTTTCCTTAGTTTAGTTGGTGGTGGGTTTGGGTTCAACTCCAGACACTGGGGTAAATATCTTTGAACTGTAGTCATCTCTCTACGGAGAGCTGAAATTGAGACTTTTTTTGCTCTCTCAAGTGGTCAAATGGATCCTGAAGCCTTAGTTCAAAGACGAATGGCTGTAAAATGCCAATGTCTTTGTCAATAGTAGACTCTTATTCAATACCATTAAAAACAGATTAGCTGCTTGTTAACACATCTTTTTATGTGTCTACAAATAGGCTACCAGATTTCAAATAGTGTCTATCTTTTAAAAAAATGACCCTAAATTGCTTTGACATTTTTGGAAGGTGCTACAGGGTCAGTCCAAGAATCATACAGCACAGAAGTGGACTTTAGCCCACTGTGTCTATCTATACTAATCTCATTTGCCTGTAATAGGTCTGTATTCTTTTATAAATATGAGAAAAATTAAAGATGCTGGAAATCCAAGCAACACAAGCAAAATGCTGGAAGAACTCAGCAAGTCAGCCAGCATCTGTGGAAATGAATAAACAATCAACGTTTAGGGCTGAAACCCTTCTTCAGGACTGAAGTGAAAGGAAGGGGAAAGACACCAGACTAAAAAGATGGGGAAGGAGGCTCGCAGAAGGTGATAGGTGAAGCCAAGTGGGTGGGAAAGGTCAAAGGCTGGAAAAGAAGTAATCTGATAGGAGAGGAGAGTGGACCATAGGAGAAAGGGAAGGAGGAGGTGACCAAGGGGGAAGTGATAGACAGGTGAGAAGAGGTAAACGACAGGAGTGGGGAATAGAAGAAGGGAGGGGGAGGGGGAAAAGGGTGTTGCTTCTCTACCCTGAGGATGACCTCATTGTGGTACAAGAGGAGGCCATGGATTGACTTGTCGGAATGAGAATGGGAATTAAAATATTTGGCCGCTGGGAATTTCCACTTCTGGTGGATGGAGCAGAGGTGCTCGACAAAGCAGTCTCACCAATGCAGACACTATGGATGATTCGCGGGTGAAGTGTTGCCAATTGGGGCCCTGAACAGAGGTAAGGGAGGAGGTGAATGGGTAGATGTAGCACTTCAGCTGCTTGTAGGGCTTGCGAGGGGTGGGAGTGGGGGGATATTAGTGGGGAGGATCAAATGGACAAGGGAGTCACGGAGGGAGTGATCCTTGCAGAAAGTGGGGGGGGGGGTGGAGATAAAGGTATGCTAAGTGGTGGGATCCCTTTGGAGATGGTGGAAGCTGCAGAGGAGGATGTGTTGGATGTGGAGGCTCAAGGGGTGGTAGGTGAGGGCAAGAGGAACTCTATCACTGTTAAGGTGATGGGAAGATAGGGTGAGTGCAGATGTTTGGAAAACGGAGGAGTTGCGGGTCAGGGCAGCTTCAATAGTGGAGGAAGGGAAACTTCATTCTTTGAAGGAGGAAGACATCTCTGACACCCTGGAGAGGAAGGCCATGTCCTGGGAACAGATGCAGTGGAGGCAAAGGAACTTAGAAAAAAGAATAGCATTTTTACAGAGGATAGAGGTATAATCAAGATAGCCGTGGGAATTGGTAGGTTTATAAAAGATGTCATTTGACAGTTTGTCCCCAGAGATGGAGACAGTGAGTTCAAGAAAGGGAGGGGAGGTGTCAGAAATGGACCAAGTGAACTTAAGAGCAGGATGGAAGTTAGAGGCAAAGTTGATAAAATTGACAAGCTCAGCATGGGTGCATGAAGCAGCGCCATTGCAGTTGTCAGTGTAGCTGGGGAAAAGTTGAGGAGTACTTCCAGGGAAGAGTTTGAACATGGACAGATCTATGTAGCCAACAAGGAGACTAGCATAGCTGGGGCCCAGGTGGGTGCCCAGGGCAACCCTTCGAATCTGGAGAAAGTGGGAGGAATGAAAGGAATCGATTGTTGGGGGTGAGAATGAGTTCTGCCTGATGGATAAGAATGTGTTTACTCATGTACTTGTTTAAATATCTCTTAAACATAATAATTGTATCTGAATCCAAACTCTCCTCTGGCAGATGGCAACCACACTCTGTGCAAAACCCTTTCCTCTCAGATCCCCTTTAAATATCCTACCTTTCACCTTAAACCTCTTCTTTCTGATATCCTTAACATGGGAAAAAGTTTCTGATTTGCAACCACACTTATGCATCACATAATATATACTGAATACCTGATGAAGGGTCTTAGCCCAAAACGTTGACTGCTCGTTTCCACGGATGCTGCCCGACCTGCTGAGTTCATCCAGCTTGTTTGTACATGTTGATTTGACCACAGCATCTGCAGTGTACTTTGTGTTATACTGAATACCTCTTTCAGATCACCTCTAATCCTCCTTCACTGTGGGCAATACAATCCCCACAATTAATGTTCCCCAATCAAGGCAACAACATGGTGAATCCCTGATTTACTGTCTCCAGCATGATCACATTCATCCATCACCAGAATCCACTTTCAGCTTAAACAGCGTTTTGGGAAGTCGCAACATGTCCTCCCAGCTCCTCCAATCCATGCCCTCACAGTGGATATGTACTGTCCAGTGTTAAACATCTTCTCAAATATCACCTGAGGTGGAAGCTTCTTTCAGAGTTTTTAATGAGATCTTACTCGTGAAACTGCAGAAGCTTAAGTAAAATATATATTAAATTCAATACAAAATCACCACATGCCTATATATATATATACTGTTGATTATTCTCACGATCAGTGTTAACCAAAGTATTACACACATAGCACACTTCATAAATATGCCATGTGAACAAGAGTAAACTCATGGCCCAACAATATCTTAATAATGATAAACAATAAACATAATACTCCTTTCAAAATATATGTACTGAATGTTTATCAATATTAACAATACTTAAGATTCAAAGTACATTTATTATCAAAGAATGCATAAATTATACAACCTTGAGATTTGTTTGCTTACAGGCAGCCACAAAACAAAAAACTCAAAAGAACACAATAAATTGAAAAAATGAGAAGACCAACACCTGATATACAAGATAAAGGGAAAAGAAAACAAATCATGCAAACAATTGAAGCAAACCACAACATTCCAAACCATATTGAGTCCTCAGATACAAAGCCTTGCTTATCAGTTCATCCTAGTAATGGTCATGGAGCACAGCAGCTGGGACAGTCTTCATAGCCTGAGCGCCATGGAGAGAGGAGTGACCATTGCCAAGAGCAAGCAAAATTGGCTCTCGCCTCACATCCCGACACTTTGTCTTCCCAGTTAATCTGGGCCAGCGTTTAAATTGACCAAATACTGGAACAGCAAAAGGCGCTGACGTCCTGAAGAGATGGGTAAACATTGCGGAGAGCAAGCAAAATTGGCTCATGTCTCCAAACTGGCACCCAAATTGTCTAAACAGTGGATCATACCTCACAAGAGGGTTCTGGTCTTGACCATGCCACCCAGCAACTTCCTCTGTGCCCAGATTTTGCTGCCCAGATCGAAGCTACTGTAAAACTCTTCAAATCAGCTTGGTGCCCAGAGTGACTCTACAATGCACCCAGGCCAGTTGTACAGGCATCAGAACTCCTCTGCCCTGACCCAACTTCTCCTCTCAATGCCCAGGGCAATCCAACATTGCACCCGGGCCTGCTGTACAGGTATCGGAACTCCTCTGCCCTGACCTCTCCTCTCTGAATGGCTCACTCCATCTGTATCGATTCTGCAACTCACCATCTTGGTTCATCCTCCGAACTCACCTATTTGCGATGATAACAACACAATTTGCCTCAGGAAAAGTATTTTTGGTGATGATTTTAGTGGAGTTTCTTGCCATTTTAAACTACCAGTGAGCTGTCGCACATGTTTGGTACTGCCATCTTAACCGGATGTATCACTGGAAATTTCAAATTGAAGCACACAGTGGAAAGTAATTTATCTCCATCCTCTCCTTATTTGCCCTTGAAACAGCAAAAAACTCACAGATTTTTGTGTTTCAAAGGCAAATAAAGAGAGAATGGGGGTAGATATCTTTCTGATGTATGCTTCAAGCCTAAATCCAAATTAATTTGCTCAGGAAATGATACAAGAAACAGCTTATATACAGGAAATGATGTTCATACAAAATTAACTGAAATTCTAGAGGCCAGAACATCCACTGACTCTTTTCTCAATCCTGCCTGTTATTTTGTAAATGAGGCAAAATTTCCCCTTAAGGAAACCATGCTGACTTTGGCTTATTTTATCATGTCTCTCCAAGTAACCCAAAACCTCATCTGTAACAATATTCCCCAACATTCCCCAACCACTGAAGTCAGGCTAACTGGTCTATAATTTCCTTTCTTTTGCCTCCCTCTCTTCTTAAAAAGTGGAGTTGTAGCGACAAGGAGTCGGTAACTGCAGTCGATGGAAAAAACTTTATTCGAAATCCTCAGCCTCACTTTTAAGCCTCCCTCAACCTGCCCACCATGGCGCAGAGGCTCCAAAGCTCTGTGCTCACAAACCCCCGTAGGCTATCTAATTGTGAGCCGGTTGGGATGTGCCAGGAAATGGGTTGCCACATAACCCCCCCCCCCCCAGAACCGGCGATACACCCCCCAATGTCCACAGTCTGGGCCGGAACCTGCTTGGGAGGTCGGCCTCTGCGCCGAAGTGCCGGAAACTCGGCTGGTTGCGCCAGGTCCACATGGGCCGGTTTGAGGCGGTCCACTGTGAAAACCTCCTCTTTCCCCCCAGCGTCCAGCACGAACGTGGACCCGTTGTTCCGGAGCACCATAAACGGCCCCTCGTATGGCCGCTGCAGCGGTGGCCGATGCCCGCCCCTTTGTACAAACACAAACTTACAGTTCTGCAGGTCTTTGGGTACGCAGGTCGGGTTCCGCCCGTGCTGTGAAGTGGGTATGGGGGCCAGGTTACCGAGCTTCTCGCGTAGTCTGCCCAGGACTGCTGCGGGATCTTCCTCTTGCCCCCGTGGGGCTGGTAGGAACTCCCCGGGGACGACCAGGGGCGCGCCGTATACCAACTCGGCCGACGAGGCGTGCAGGTCGTCCTTGGGCGCTGTGCGGATGCCGAGTAGGACCCAGGGAAGCTCGTCCACCCAGTTGGCTCCTCGCAGGTGGGCCATGAGGGCCGACTTCAGGTGACGGTGGAAATGCTCCACTAGCCCGTTCGACTGTGGGTGGTAGGCAGTTGTGTGGTGCAGCTGAGTCCCCAAAAGGCTGGCCATAGCTGACCACAGGCTGGAGGTGAACTGGGCGCCTCTGTCGGAGGTAATGTGGGCCGGTACACCAAAGCGAGATATCCAGGTGGTGATCAGGGCTTGGGTGCAAGATTCGGAGGTGGTGTTGGTGAGCGGGACCGCCTCCGGCCATCTTGTGAACCGGTCCACGATAGTCAGGAGGTGCCGCGCTCTGCGCGACACTGGCAGGGGGCCCACGATATCCACATGAATGTGGTCGAAACGCCGGTGGGCGGGATGGAACTGCTGCGGTGGAGCTTTGGTGTGCCGCTGCACCTTGGCCGTCTGGCAGTGCGTGCACGTTTTGGCCCATTCACTGACCTGTTTGCGGAGTCCGTGCCAAATGAACCTGCTGGAAACGACTGTCCGGATGGAGGGATGCGCCAAGTTATGAAAGAAGTCGAAAACACAGCGCCGCCAGGCTGTCAGGACGACGGGACGGGGCTGGCCGGTGGCGACATCACAGAGTAGGGTCCTCTCACCCGGGCCTACGGGGAGGTCCTGGAGCTGCAAACTGGAGTCTGCGGTTCTGTAACTCGGAATCTCCTCATCTGCCTGCTGTGCCTCTGCCAGTGCCTCAAAGACTACCCCTTGGGAAAGGGCATGAACGGTAGGGCGAGAGAGCGCATCCGCCACGACATTGTCCTTACCCGAGACGTGCCGGACATCTGTCGTGTATTCAGAGATGTAGGACAGGTGGCGTTGCTGGCGGGACGACCAGGGGTCGGACGCTTTCGTAACGCAAAGGTAAGCGGTTTGTGGTCCGTGAACGCGGTGAAGGGCCGACCTTCTAGGAAGTACCTGAAATGCCAGATTGCCAGGTAGAGCGCCAACAGTTCCCAGTCGAAAGCACTGTACTTGAGCTCGGGTGGCCGCAGGTGTTTGCTGAAAAACGCCAGGGGTTGCCAGCGACCTGCAATGAGTTGCTCCAGTACCCCATTGACTGCCGTGTTAGATGCGTCCACTGTGAGGGCGGTAGGGGCGTCCATTCTGGGATGTACTAGCATTGCGGCGTTCGCCAAAGCTTCCTTCATTTGAACGAAAGCGGCAGCGGACTCCTCGTCCCAGGTAATGTCCTTGCTCGTACCCGACATCAGGGCGAACAGGGGGCGCATGATCCGGGCAGCTGAAGGGAGGAAGCGGTGGTAGAAATTGACCATACCTACGAATTCCTGAAGGCCTTTGATCGTGGTGGGTCGGGGGAAGTGGCGGACTGCATCTACCTTAGCGGGCAGAGGGGTTGCCCCATCTTTAGTAATCCTGTGGCCCAGGAAGTCAATGGTATCGAGTCTGAACTGGCATTTGGCGGGGTTGATTGTAAGACTGTACTCATTCAGTCGGGCGCAGAGTTGACGGAGGTGGGACTGATGCTCCTGACGACTGCTGCTGGCTATGAGGATGTCATCCAAATAGATGAACGCGAAGTTCAGGTCCCGTCCTACCACGTCCATTAACCGCTGGAACGTCTGTGCGGCATTCTTCAGGCCGAACGGCATGCGGAGGAACTCAAAAAGGCCAAACGGGGTGATGAGAGCCGTTTTGGGGACGTCGTCAGGATGCATCGGGATTTGATGGTAACCTCGGACGAGGTCTACCTTGGAGAAGATCCGTGCGCCGTGCAGGTTTGCTGCAAAGTCCTGAATGTGCGGCACAGGGTAGCGGTCTGGTGTGGTAGCCTCATTCAGCCTGCGGTAGTCGCCGCACGGTCTCCAGCCTCCCGTCACTTTGGGCACCATGTGCAGGGGGGAGGCCCATGGGCTGTCGGACCGCCGGATGATCCCCAATTCCTCCATCCTCTGGAACTCCTCCTTCGCCAGTCAGAGCTTGTCTGGGGGAAGCCGCCGACCGCGGGTGTGGAGGGGTGGTCCCTGGGTCGGGATGTGGTGCTGTACTCCGTGTCGGGGCATGGCCGCTGTGAACTGCGGTGCCAGAACCAATGGGAAATCCGCCAGGACCCTGGTGAAGTCGTTGTCGGACAGCGTGATGGAGCCGAGGTGAGGGGCTGGCAACTGGGCTGCACCCAGGGAGAACGTCTGAAAGGTCTCGGCATGGACCAGTCCCTTCCTGGGCAGGTCGACCAGTAGGCTGTGAGCCCACAAAAAATCCGCACACAGAAGCGGTTGGGCTACGGCTGCCAGTGTAAAGTCCCACGTGAACTGGCTGGAGCCGAACTGTAGCTGCACCTAACGGGTGCCATATGTCCTTACTGTGCTGCCGTTCACGGCCCTCAGTGGGGGGACCCGTGCCCTGCTGCGGGTGTCGTAACTCGTCGGAGGTAAAACACTGATCTCGGCACCAGTATCGACCAAAAACCGGCGTCCCGACCTTCTATCCCACACATACAGGAGGCTATCCCGATGGCCAGCCGCCGTAGCCATCAGCGGCGGCTGGCCCTGGCGTTTCCCGGGAACTTGCAGGGCGGGCGACAACGGCGGGCTTCTGCGCCCCACTGCTGGTGGTAGAAGCACCAGTGTTCCTTGGGCCGGGGGTTGGCGGGCTCTGCAGCCGGACCTGGACTGGTTTGCCGCTGGGAGCATGGCTGGGAGATCCGTGCGATGGACGCCCCGCTCACCTTTTTGGCGTTCCACAGCACGTCCGCCCGGGCTGCCACCTTCCGGGGGGTCACTGAAATCCGCGTCGGACAGCAGCAGGCGTATGTCCTCGGGCAGCTGCTCCAGGAATGCCTGCTCAAACATGAGGCAGGGTGTGTGTCCGTCGGCTAGAGACAACATCTCATTCATTAAAGCCGAAGGAGGTCTGTCTCCCAAGCCATCCAGGTGCAGTAAACGGGCAGCCCGCTCGCGCCATGAGAGTCCGAAAGTCCTGAGGAGCAGGGCTTTGAATTCCGTGTACTTGCCATCTGCTGGGGGCGACTGTACGAACTCCGCGACCTGGGCTGCTGTGTCCTGGTCGAGGGAGCTCACCACGTAGTAGTAGCGGGTGTCTTCTGAGGTGATCTGGCGAACGTGGAATTGGGCTTCAGCTTGCTGGAACCATAGGTTCGGGCACTGTGTCCAGAGACCCGACAGTTTCAACGAAACCACATGAACAGAGGCGGCGTCGGTCATTTCTGGTCCAAAAATCGTTTGGACAGTCGGGATCACCGATTGTAGCGGTGCGCTACACGCAGCGCTAAAATTACGACACAGAGTTGGTAACTGCAGTCGAAGGAAAAAACTTTATTCGAAATCCTCAGCCTCACTTTTAAGCCTCCCTCAACCTGCCCCCCGTGGCACAGAGGCTCCAAAGCTCTGTGCTCGCAAACCCCCGTAGGCTATCTAATTGTGAGCCGGTTCGGATGTGCCAGGAAATGGGTCGTCACAGAGTGACATTTACAATTTTCCGTCCTCCGGAACCATTTTTGAAAGATCTTTACTAATACCTCCACAATCTCTTCATATACCTCTTTCAGAACTCTAGTGTATAGTCCATCTAGCTCAGGTGATTTAACTCCTTCAGACCTTTCAGCTTCCCAAGCACCTTCTCCTTAGTGATAGTTGGTTCTTCCCTTATTCTTATTTTCCTTATTCTTAACTTCTTGTCAGAATGTTCAGACAGTGATACTGGGCCCTCACCTGTCCTCCACTACTATCCTGAACACTGGTACACCACAGGGTTGTGTATTGAGTCCCATACTCTACTCCCTCTTTATTTATGACTGTGTACCTACAATTAACACCAATACCATCATCAAATTCGCAGATGACACAACAGTGATCAGGTTGATCTCCAACAGAGATGAATCAGCGTACAGAGCGGAGGTACAGAACTTAGTGAGCTGGTGCTCAGAGAATAACCTGTCTCTTAATACAGCAAAGACTAAGGAGCTAATTATCAACTTTGGAAAGTCACAGGATGACGAGTACGCTCCAGGCTACATTAACGGAGATATAGTGGAGACAGTGTCCAGTTTCAGGTTTCTGGGAATACACATCTCAGAAGACCTTACATGGCCCACTAACACCACAACAATAATTAAGAAAGCACAGCAACACTTGTTTTTCCTCAGGACGCTGAAGAAAGCTGGTCTACCTGAACAGATGTTGGTGACCTTTTATCACTGCACCATAGACAGCATCTAACATACTGCATCTCTGTGTGGTATCTCAGTTGTACAGCAGCTGATAGGAAAGCACTTCAGCAGGTTGTCTTGAGTGCACAGAAGATCATCGGGACACAGATCCCAGCCCTGGAGGACACCTACAGCTCACGCTGTCTAAGGAAAGATACAAGTATCTGTAAGGACAATACACACCCATGCAATCATCTGTTTGAACTTCTTCCATCTGGCAGACATTATAAGATTTTCTATGCCTGCACTTCCAGACTGAAAAATAGCTTTTTCCCCAGAGCTATAATTGCTCTGAACCAATCGATCAAGCATCATCCATAAATTTGCTACATTGCCACTTTTAATACTAGTTTTATGGTTGTCATGCATCTGAGTTGTGCTTTTGTACTGCTGGACATTGCTTGTACTGGCTGGTTACTTGATTTTATTTATTGTTTATTTTACTTGTCGTTTTATAGCATTGAGTACAAGAGTTGCAAACTCATTTTTGCTGTTGGTGCATGGAAATTGTACCATGCAATGACCATAAAGATACTTCATATTTCATTCATTCATTAATTTCATTCATTCCCCCCCCCATCCCACCGACACTCACGAATTTCTGGCAATTTGCTAGTGTCTTTCACCATGAAGACTGATGCAAAATATTTCTTAATTTCATCTGCCATTTCTTGGTTCCCATCATGAACTCTCCAGTATCATTTTCCAGCAATCTGATACCCATTTTCATCTCCCTTTTACCCTTTAGATATCTGAAAAAAACTTCTGATATCCTCTTTTATATTATTGGCTAGCTTATCCCCATATTTCATCTTTTCTCTCTTTTTATCTTTTATCAGTTGCCTTCTGTCGGTTTTTAAAAGCTTCCAATCCCATAATTTCTCACTAATCTTTGCCAAATTATATACCCTCTGTTTTTCTTTTATGCTGTCTTTGACTTCCCTTGTCAGCTATGATTTCATCATCCTCCCTTTAGAATACTCTTCACCTTTATGATGTATCTATCCTGCACCTTCTGAATTCCTCCCAGAAACTCCAGCCATTGCTTTACTACTGTCATTTCTGTCCTAATCAACTTTAGCCAGCTCCTCTCTCATGCATCTGTAACTCCTTTTATTCCACTATATTACTGATACATCTGACTTTATCTTCTCCCTCTCAAATTGCAAGGTGAATTCTATCCCTTTACATTAAGTTCCGTAATCAAATTTGGATCATAACGTAATACCCAGTCGAGAATTGCCTTTCCCTTAATGGGCTCAATAACAGCTGCTCTAAAAAGTCATTTCATAAGCATTCAATAGTTTCAATAGGTACATTTAATGTCAGAGAAATGTATACAATATATATCCTGAAATTCTTTTTCTTCGCAAACATCCACCAGAACAGAGGAGTGCCCTAAAGTTAAATGTTAGAACCCCAAAGCCCCTCCCTAAGCTCCCCTCCTATGCACGAGCAGCAGCAAGGCAACAAACCTCCCCCCTCACTCCCCAGCAAAAAAGCATTGGCGCCCCCACCGAGCACTCGAGTGTGCAGCAAAGCATCAGTAAAGACACTGACTTACAGCACCCCAAAGACTACTCGTTCACCCAGTAATCTGACATACCACAGGCTCACTCTCTCCCTAATAAAGAAATGAGGTATCCCCGTTTCACAGCGAGAGGGGAGACATAATAAACAATTCACTAATTTATGATGTTAAAGGTCTGTTGCGTCGCTTTTTCTGAGCTCTACGCCCAGAGAATCAACCCCGGAAAGGCTCAGGTATCTGGATACAGAGCCAGCAGCTAACCCACTGCTCCCAATATTCCATGTTCTCCTGCAACACCTCAGTCAGGGCACCAGCCTTGAATCAGCCCGTCTCCAGAGCCATGAAAATCTGGAACCCTGAAGGCGTGCTAGCCTTCTAGGCCACGTCCTTGGGATATTAAAAGGCAGTCGGTCGTGAGACCCTGAGAGTGGGTCTCATTTCCGCAAAGAACCAAAGTTAAAGTGTAACTCCAGGTCAGGGTCTTCAAAAGAACTTCGAAAAGGGAAAAAAGAGACATCAAAGATGGAAATAGAGCTGTTTCTGAAGACCCAAGCAAAGGAGTTGCTGTTTAGTGTCATCTTGACTTTGCTTTACCCTCCGCATTCTACAAATTCCCTCTCTCATAAATCCAGCACTAACCTGATTTTCCCCATCTACTTGCATATTGAAATTCCCCATGACTATTATAATATTGACCTTTTTACAAGCTTTTTTGATCTCCTGTTGTAATTTGTACCCTACATTCTGGCTACTGTTGGGAGGCCTGTAAATAACTCCCATCAGGGTCTTTTTACCCTTGCATTTTCTTATCTCTACCCACAGGTACTCTATATCTTCTATGTTATCTCTTTCTTATAGCGCGATGTCATTTTGTACCAACAAAGTCACCCCACCCTCTCTTTCTATCTGCCTGTCTATTTGATACAATGTGTATCCTTGGATGTTAAGCTCTCAACTATTATGTTCTTACAACCTTGACAGTGAGGCCCAGAACATCGTACCTGCCAATCTCTAATTGCGCTACAGTATTATCTTTGTTATTCCATATACCGTAAACTGTGTGCATTCAAATATAACACCTTCAGTCCTGTATTTGCCCCTACGTTACACTTCAACTCATCCCACTGACTGAAATTTTGCCCTATCATGTGCCTGTCCTTCCTCACAGTATCACTACACACTAAATCTACTTTACTTATTTATCGAGATACAGTGCAGAATAGGCGCTTCCAGCCCTCCGAGCTGTGCTACCCAATAACCCCTGAGTTTTAAAACCTAGCCTAATCACGGGACAATTTACAATGACTAATTAACCTACCAATCGGTACATCTTTGGACTGTGGGAGGAAACTGGTGCACCGGTTGGAAACGCATAGGATCACGAGGAGAGTGTGCAAACTCCTTTCAGGCAGCAGTGGGAATTGAATCAGGATTGCCTGTATTGTAAAGTATCATGCTAACCGCTATGCTACAGTGCCGCAATTGTATACCAACTACCCTATCCTCTTCAGCAACCTCTCTCAGGACTCTGGGATGTAGTCCACCTGGTCCAGTTGCCTTATCCACCTTAAGACCTTTCAGTTTGCCTAGCACTTTTTCCTTTGTAATAGCAATGGCACTCACTCCTGCTCCCTGACACTCTCGGACCTCTGGCACACTGCTAGTGTCTTCCACAGTCAAGACAGATGCAAGGTAACATTAAGTTCATCTGCCATTACTTTGTCCTCCATTACTTCGTCACCAGCATCATTTCCCAGTGGTCCAATATCAACTCTCACCTCCCTTTTACACTTCATATAAATGAAAAAAAAACTTCTGGTACCTTGCCTTATGTTATTGGTTAGTTTGTCCTCATATTTCATCTTTTTCCTTCTTATAGCTTTTTTCAGTTGCCTTTTGTTGGATTTTAAAAGCTTCCCAATCATCCAACTTTCCAATCACTTTTGCTACCTTATATGCCCTTTCCTTGGCTTTTATGCAGTCCTTAAGTTCTTTTGTCAGCAACTATTACCTACCCCAGCCATTTGAGAACTTCTTTCTGTTGGACATATCTATCCTGCGCCTTGTGAATTACTCCCAGAAACTTCAGCATCTCTGCTCTGCCATCATCCCCGCCACTGACTCTTGCCAATTTCATCCCAGCATTCCGCCTTTACTGGGAAATATCCTGAAACATACAGCACTCTTCCAGATACTGCTGGGTGTTCCTCTTAAAGAAAGAAGACTGCAGTGGGTTGGAAGGATGGGTGAGAGAATGCTTTTCAGAAGGGAACAGGGTTCTCAAATGGATTTAGATTGGTGGAGAACAGGTCCTGAGTGCACATGTTAGAATTGAAATTAGTTTATTATTGCCATATGGGAGAGGGCAGATTAAACAGTTTGGCATGGACTAGATGGGCAGAAAGGCTATTTTCTGTGCTGTAATTTTCTATAACTACGTACTGAGATAGAGTGCAAAACGTTTTGTTCATGTGCTATCCAGACAGATAATTTCATACAAAAGTACACCAAGGGCTTAAAAGGAGAAACACTATGCAGAATATTCTGCTACGAGAGAGGAAGTGCATTACAATAAACAGTCAAACTGCAAGGATCACAATGAGGTAGATTGAGAGATCAAGAGTTCACTTGTAGTTTATACAAAGTGAACTGCAGATGCTATGGTCAAATCAAGATGTACAAAAAAACTGGATGAACTCAGCACTCTTAGATGAAATCTAACCCTTAGATTCCTTCTTCACCTCTCCTGCCTATCCCCTCCCCCACCCCTTGATCTTTCCTCTGATTGGTTTTCCACCCTCCCCCCACCTTCTTTATAGGGCCCTGCCCCCTCCTTCTTTAGTCCTGACGAAGGGTTTTACCCGAAACGTTGACTGCTTCTTTCAACGGATGCTGCCCAACCTGCTGAGTTCATCCAGCTTTTTTGTATGTCTTCACTTGTAGTTTATGAGAGGTCTGATAACACTATCATAGAAGCTGTATTTGAGTCTGGAGGTTTGTGCTTTTGAGCTTTTGTATTATCTGCCCAGTGGGTGAAAGGAGGAGAGGGAATGACTGGGGTGAGAGGGGCCTTGATTTCATTAACTACTTTCTCAAGGCAGTGGGGTGAGTAGACAGAGTCAAGGGAACAGAGGCTGGTTTATGTAATAGACTGGGCTGTGTTCACATCTTTCTGCAGTTTCTTATGCTTTTGGGTGGAGTAGCAAAGCTGTGATATACAGTATCCAGATACACTGCTTTCTATGCTGCAAAGCCAAAGCAATCTTCGTGAGTCGTCAGGTTGTCTTAGAAGGAGGCCACCAGGAGATCTCTGAGAGGATTAAAACTGCATAAGTGCAGTATTTAAATGCCTTCACTTTGGGAACTGCTGCAATTCCAAAGAAGCCCTGGTCCTGGTCTATCTGTGCCTCTGGGCTGAAGAAAAATCAGTTGAAATCATTTTTAATTTAATCTTAAACCATTTTTAAGCTTGGATGATGCAGCTGTGAGTAGCAAGCATTGTCTCTTGGTAGCGAGTCATTGTTTGCTTCTCTTGGCCTGGAATGGTCTCTAGCCAAGGAAGCTTGATCTTGACCTGAACAAGAAACAATCAGCAAGGCTGTATTTGAGCTTCCAGTAAATCACAGAGCTCAGCAAGATTAAAGGACACAGTCTGAATTTTGTTCTTTAAATAGCACAATTTCAGAGGAAGACAGGAATTTTAAGAGCTGGTTGTTCCTAAGTAAACGGGATTGCCATTGCTTAGAATAGTGAGCTGGAAAATTGCAGTAAAGTGTGGTAATTGAACTATCACTGGAATCAATATACAAACACAAACTAAATTATGTCAAAAGATTGGGGGGGGGGGTGAATTTCTGATGGTGCTTAGGCAAATAGCGAATCCTCTCCACCACATTAAGTCAATTTTCAAAAACACAGCAATTTCTTTTGAAAAGAGTTATCAAGAGGAATTTCTAGGTTAGATTAGGTACTCACTTCCTGTTCTCCACAGGGATCCAGCTAGTTTGCAATTCCTGGCTGTCATGACAGTAAAATTGTGCCAAGTGTGAGATTAGGTGAATAGAGGGAACAGGAGACTTCACATGTTTACACCAACCACAACTTGTATAGCAGAAAATCTGTGGATTTTTAGACCATGAAAAGGAGGAAGGATATGAGGATGCTCTTATCTTCTAGAGTTTCAGAACTATCAATGGCAAAGACCTCATTAACAATAAGAGCTGGCTATCATTTAAGGAGTGTAGCTTGCCTATTTCATTCCAGTTAGATGTTTCTCATGTGATTATAAACTAACATTCTCCATAAAATAAATTTCTATTAATAAAATGCCATGTATGGATGATGGACTACTATAGCTGGAACTATCATATGCAGCTTTCACAAGGAAATCTGCAGATGCTGTAAATCCTAGCAACACACAGAAAATGCTGGAGGGTCTCAGCAGGCAAGGCAGCACCTATGGAAAAGAACTAACAGTCGACGCTTCGGGCTGAGACCCCTTCATCAGGACTGGAAAAAAAAGATGAAAAGTCCAAGCAAGAAGGTGAGAAGACGGGATGAAGAAGTACAAGGTGGTAGGTGATAGGTGAAACTAAGAGAGGGGGAAGTGTGAGGTAAAGAGCTGGGAAGTTGATTGGTTAAAGTGTTAAGGGGCTGGAGAAGGGGGAATCTGACAGGAGGGGGCAGAAGACCATGGAAGAAAGGGAAGGGGTTGGAACACCAGAGGGAGGTAATGGGCAGGCAGGATAAGGTGAATGAGGGAAACAGGAATCAGGGAATGGTAAGAGAGGGACAATTACCAGAAGTTCAAGAAATCAATGTTCATGCAGTCAAGCCGGAAGCTACCCAGATGGACTTTTAGGTGTTGCTCCTCCAACCTGAGTGTAGCAGAATGGGAATGGGAAGTAGAATTGAAATGAGTGGCCACCAGGAGATCCTGCTTTTTCTGGCTGACGGAGCATAGGCACTGTGCGAAACGGTCTCCCATATGAAGTTTCCTGAAAATTTACTTCTCCGGCAGCAGAGTTATCTCACCAGCAATCAAAAGGCAAGCAGTCAGCGTTCAACTTCTACATTCGCCTTGATATTTCAATCTCCCTCTTCACTTTAATCGTAAAACAATAGAAGCTTTAATCAGTGAAATGGAGTCGACCATCGGCTCGTGCCCCGCACGCTGCCTCTGCCTCCTGGAATCCTCTTGGAGACTGAAGAGTGCTGATATACCCAAAATGCAGATGACAAGCTCCGACAGTTCCAGCAATCACACTCAAGATGAAAAACAAATGTAAAAGACATAAATGAAGTGAAATATTTGATTTCACTATCTATTCAAATGACATTGACTGAAGGAGAGTTGTATGCATGGTTCAAATAAATTTTTATTTCCCCCAACGGTGAGGGAAAGAGGAAATATGAATCATACTTGTTGAATGACAATTAGGTGAATTCAAAGTGAGCTGGACATTAGCTAGAACAGGACAACACATACGTCACTGTCTAAGTCATTGACTGTGAAACAAGGCAGAATGCTGGTGTGTAGAAAGGGCAGCTGCAGGCTCCTCTGATCACCCACAATGAAAGCCACCATCCAAGAAGGATTGGACATACCTATTTCCTCCCAAGTATATAACCTGAAAAAATAATGTCACCATTTTAATACATTTTAATTTAAAGATGGCCAAGTGCATCTGATTATAAAATGCAAAATGAAAGGAATTTAATTGGCATTCTAAATTATGAAAGACAAGTGCCAATTTCAGTATATTGCATACCAGGAAGTACAAAGGTAGTTTCTGATCAGGTTCATTGTATTTTTAGGTGGTAGTCAGTATCCAGTGGTTCGGTGCACTCTATTTCCCTGGTGATGGCACCCACCTGAAGTTAACATTTGTAAGAATGCGCAGAGCATCATGACTATTTGTAAAGTACAGAGGGACACTAATTTACCATTAAATTGTCTACGGAAAACTTAATGCCATTTACCAGATAATTTGTTTGACTGAACTTGATTATGTGGTAATAAAACAATCTGGCATAGAGTTTTAATTGTCACTGTTTCATAGTTTCATCCCTGTGTTTCACTGTAGATCTATGATTTCTTTTCCACCATACTTCCAACTCTATTTGCAAGATCATTGAATCGTATTCTATATTAAACTGAGCTGACTATGGAATGGACTTTATGGGCTGAATGGCCTAACTCTGCTCCAATAACTGATGACAGAATATTGTCCACTTGCCTCGCAAGCATTGCCACAGCAACTCTCAAAAAGCTTGTTGCTATCCAGGATAGTAGATTCTAAACATTGACTTGGTGCATAGAGCCCTCATTTGGCTACATTGATAGCACCTTCAAACCTACATCCTCTACCACTAAGAAAGGGACTTACTACAGGTAAATGAAAACACCGCCACCTGCAGATTCCTCTTCCTGATGCACATCACCTTGATTTGGTAATATATTGTTTGCCTCCTGTCATCAGCCGGAATTGAGCCCGGAATTTTTCTCCCCAACAGCACAATGGAAGGACTGTGGCATTTCAAGAAGGCAGCTCTCCATTACATTAGGGATTTGTAATAAATGGGGTTCTTCGAAAACTCTAAAGACACTGAATAAAAGACCTTACTTTTTCTGGTCGTGCATTCACATTTTGCTGAACAGTAAAATCAGCACATTTAATTATGCCAGACATGGGCAGTTATTTAAGTGATTGCACTTACTTAAGCATGATTTACATATTAGCATAATTCAAGTTATATTTGCAAGATAATTTTGAATCTGTGTGCAAGTAACAAATGGATGAATGTTAAGTGGTAAAATGTTTATAAATCTCCCTATTTTTATTGAAGCCACACAGTCTTCACCCTGGCGACACTTTCTTAGAAACCTCATGAACCTCACACCTGCTGACCATGGTTTGACTTAATGCATGTCTCTGCCAAAGGCTGCATTGTGATTGCATTGCTCACCAGGTTATATTAATTTCCCAGGCTTTGCTGATAATATTGATGTTGCTGGTTATAGTCTGTAGTTATTCCTTCTCTGATTACATCCTTTTCTTTGTTAATATAGTCACATTCAGTTGCAGTGATCTCTTGATATTTCTCTGTTTCATTTTTTGCTCTGGTTACTTTCGTCTCTTTGTTCAACTTCTGGTTATTTTGATATCTCTAGCTACATAATTTCCCCAATTGCTCGTCCAGGTACACATTTCGTGCAGGTGACATTCTAGTCTCTTGAGTTAAATTCTTCTTTTTATTTTGATTACCTATGTTTTCTGTGGTTAACTTCAGCAATCTGAGGGGAAAAGGAAGAGCGAGATATCAAAAGTTTGTGAATACGAGATTTTGCAGATCCTGGAAATCAACAGCAACACACACAAAATGCTGGAGGAACTCAGCAGGTCGGGCAGCATCTATGGAAATGAATAAACAGTCACTGTTTCCGCCCGAGAGTCTTCATTGGGCCTGGAAAGGAAGGGGAATGATGGCATAATAAGAAGGTGGGGTAAGAGGAAGGAGTACAAGCTGGAAGGTGACAGATGAAGCTAGGTGTGTGGGGCAGGGGTGATGAAGTAAGAAGCTGGGAGGTGATAGGTGAAAAAGGTAAAAGGCTGGAGAAAAAGGAATCTGATAGGAGAGGAGAGTGGACCATGGGAGAAAGAAAAGGAGGAGGAGCACCAGGGAGGATGATAGGGAAATGAGGAGAAGAAATAAGAAGCCAGGGTGCAGAAATGATGAAGAAGCAGAAAAAATTACCGTTAGTTGGAGAAATTATATTTATGCCATGAGGTTGAAGGCTTCCTACATAGTATATGAGGTGTTTCTCCTCCAATCTGAGTGTTGCCTCACTGTGGCAGAAAAGGAGGCCATGGACCAACATATCCATGTCTGACAAAGAGAATTATCAAGTTAGTATTCCTGTTTACAATTGCTACAGCTGAAATCTGCAGCCTCAGAGTCTGCAGTAAGAAGCATTGTTTCAAGTCATTTAAAAGGACTAGCAATCTTCAGAACTGACAGACCTGGAACTCCAGCTACCCAAGGAGCAAGTGTAACAGTTGGAAGTTCAAGGGACATCCTCATTGTCTCAGGAAACTTAGTTGTGGGGAAGGCTGCAGGTAAAACTGAAACACAGGGCTCAAAGCACCCTCCCCTTCTTCCTATCATTCCCCTGGCTAATGAATAAAGTTTGAAGACCTCAGAGCAAAAGCAAAGTACACCAGGGACTGTTATTTATTCTGCTTAACAAAGACATGATTGATCCCAGCACTTGAGACTTAGCACTCTAACTTGAGGGCTTCACCTTCCACCTCCTGTGGCATCAGAAAAGACAGAGGTGGTGGTATTTGCTTCATGATTAACTCATGCCAGTGCACAGATGAATGGTTCTGTCTCAGACCTCCTCTTCTGATCTGGTTAATCTGGTAGTCAAGTGTTGTCCATACTAAATGCAAAGGGAGTTCCTGATAGCAGTGCACATTCCTCCTCTAGAAAACTTCAAACCAGCAATAATGATCAACAGTTACGAGACAGCACACCCTGATGCCTTCCTGATCATTGCATGGGACTTCAAACAAACTAGCCTGGAGAAGTCTCTGATAACTACTACTAATATGTCACCTGCAGAACCAGCAGAGCCAACACAATCGATCACTGTTATGCCACCATCAAGAATGCCTACAATTGCATCCCACGTCCATATTTTCGTAAGTCCAGTCACCTAGCTTTACTTTTGCTGTTAGCAAATAGACAGAGACTGATGACTGTAGCACCAGTGGGAGGACTGCTAAGGTTAAGGGAGGTGGAGGAGTACTTTCAGGACTGCTTTGAATTGGTAGACCAGACTGCATTTGGATCTGAATGAATAGACCACAGCAATCACCAACTTCATCAAGACCTGTGTGGATAAGTCCGTGCCTTTCAGAGCATACTGTGTTTTCCCAAACCAGAAGTTCTAGATAAAGCAGGAGATTCAAAATCTGCTGAGGGCTAGATTTGTGACACTCAAGACTGGCGATTCAAGAACTTAAAAGAAATCCAGGGAAGTGTTACAGAAGGCCATTGTGAAAGTAATAAGGGTAATTCTTTGTGAAGCTGGAGATATAATCTGAAGGATGACAGCTGTGTCAGAGTTTGCATGCTCTCACTTCCTATAAGGCAAAAGCTAATAGCATAAATGTTGCTCCCTGATGAGCTTAACAGTTTTTTACACACTCATTGAAAAGGGGAATAGCATTAGACCTATGCAAATCTCCAAATTTGATGACCCAGTGATCTCTGTTACAGAGGACAATGACAGGCTATGTCCACACTAGACTGGATAAATCCATAACTGAAGCTTTTTCTCTTTGTTTTGACCCTCCGTTCACACTAAAACAGCGTTCTCCTCCCCCAAAACTGGAGCTTTTCAGAAACGTCCTCCATAGTGTGTAAATTTGAAAACGCCAGATTGGCCGGAGCAGTGTGAATGGGGTAACCAGAGAAATCTATAAACGCTGTCATGACATGCCGGAACAGATGGTGATGGCAGTGCGCCATTTCATTGTTTTTTTGAACGCAACCTAACAATTTCAGAATAGACAGCAACGAGACTGAAGCCAGAAGAGTTAGAAATGTACTCAACAAATACTTTGACCCATAACTTACTGAATAAATAAGCATACTCACTTTGCCCTGTTTTCTGTCCTTGCTCCTATGAAGGTGGTTTACCTATTTATACAAGTACTTCTCTGGCAATAGATATGTAACAGCCTAATGTAACATTGTATGGAATTACAAGATAATACTGATGCAGACATGTTTTATACATTTAACAAGGGGCTTTATTAATGCAACAGAGTTACCCAGTTTTTCAATGTTCGTCGTCAGCTGGGTCATACTGTCTGTGAACTTCCTGTTGGTTGCCTCCATACACTCTAGTATTTGTTTTTTTTAGTTTTAAGTCCTCCTGCATGAGAGTCAACAGCTGTCTATCATTTAAGTTTTTCTAGTCTGTTACTAAACAAACACGCATCAAGTCTTTCAAGGTGAGATTCAACACCAAACATGTCGCTTGTTTTCGGTAGATGTGTCCTGCGCATGCCCAGTAAGAGGAGATTCGCCGAAATATCCATTTTAATGTGGACAGAAGTATTTTCAAAAATGCTCAGTGTGGATGCCTATCGTTTTTATGCGAAACCAGCGTTTCCAAAATTATCTGGTCTAGTGTGGACGTAGCCTCAGAACACCCTTCAAGAGGGTGAACCGTCATGAGGCAGCACGCTTTGATACTGTACCTGACAAGGGACTGAAAACTTGTGCCGACCAACTGGCTGGAATATTCAAGGACAACTTCAACCTCTCACTTCTGCAGTCTGAGGTTCCTTTCTGCTTCAAATGGGCTTCGAAGATACAGGTGCCAAAGACGAGTAGGATAAGTTGCCTCAATGATCATTGCCCGATAACACTCACATGAATGTGATGAAACACAGAACACCTACAGCACAGTACAGGCCCTTCAGCCCACAAAGTTATGCCGAACATGTCCCTACCTTAGAAATTACTAGGCTTACCTATAGCCCTCTATTTTACTAAGTTCCATGTACTATGGACTCGGACCCCAAGCTCCCTCCATTCCTCCACACTGCCAAGAGTCTTACCTTTAATACTATATTCTGCCATCATATTTGACCTACCAAAATGAACCACTTCACACTTACCTGGGTTGAACTCCATCTGCCACTTCTCAGCCCAGTTTTGAAGAACTTTGAGAGATTGGTATGGCTAGACTTTACTATTGCCTGAGCAAGGACGTGGACCTTCTGCAATTTGCCTGTGCTGCAGTAGGTCTCCAGCAGATGCAATCTGACTGGCTCTCTACTCTGCTTTGGAGAACCCAGATAACAGCAAAACAAATATCAGGCATTTATAATTTCATAGATGACATCATTGTTTGTAAAAAAAAAAATCACAGATGGAAACAAGATGTGTTTTAGGAATGAGATAGCTTGACTGGTTGTTTGGTGACACCACAACAATCTTGCACACAACATAATTATTGTGGACTTCTGGAAGGAAATGTCAGGAGAACGTGCACCAGTCCTCAGGGAGATGTCAGCAATGGAAAGAGTCAGCAGCTTCAAGTTCCTGGGTGTCAAAATTTGTGAGGATCTGTCCTGGGGCCTATACATTGATGCAATCAAGAAGAAGGCACACCTCTGGCTCTACTTTGTTAGGAGTTAGAGGTGATTTGGTATGTCACCAAAGACTTTTGCAAATTTCTATGAATGCACTGTAGCATTCCAATTGGCTGCATCACAGCCTGGTATGGAGTCTCCAATACACGGGGTCACAAGAGCCTACAGTGGGTTGTAAAATCAGCCAGTTCCACACAGGCACAAACCTCGCCACCAATGACGACATCCATTGTTGACGACCCTCGCCATGTTTGACATGCTCTGCTTTCATTACTGTAGTACAGCAGACTAAAGGCCAACACTCATTGATTCAGGAGCAGCTTCTGCTTTATCATTAGATTTCCAACAGTTCAAGAGCCCATGAATACTACCTCATTATTCCGATGTTTGCACTATTTAATTTTGTAAATTATAGTAATTTTGTATCTGCATTGCACTACTGCAGCAAAACACATGTCATGTGACAATAAACTTGCTTCTGATTTTGTTATACTGCTATCAGTTACCTTGTTCACCGGTTTCCATAGTCCCGCTGGTTACACTGTCACATTGGTTCAGTTGTTCTCAGGTTCAACAATTGACTCAGTTACGTTGCTTCCCTAATTACACTGATGCCTTGGTTATATTGTTCCTCCTGTTATAAAGGCCCCTGGGCTATAAGGTCGCCATTTTTCTCTGGTTATGCTGTCACCCTCAGCAAAACACACAGAACACTGGAGGAACTCAGCAGGTCAGGCAGCATGGATGGGAAATAGTAAACACTCAACATTTTGGGCTAAGACCCTTCTTCAAGACTAAGAAGGAAGGGGGGAAGATGCTTGAATAAAAAGGTGGGGGGGGAGGGAAGGGAAGGAAGGTGACAGGTGAAGCCAGGTGGGTGTGAAAGGTCAGGGGCTGGAGAAGAAGGAATCTGATAGGAGAGGAGAGTGGTCAATAAGAGATAGGGAAGTAGGAAGGGACTCAGGAGGAAGTAACAGGCAGGTGAGAAGAAGTGAAATGTCAGAGTGGGGAATGGGGAAGGGGTGGTATTTGTTCACTGGAATCGATATTCATGCCATTGGTTGGATATTATATACAGAATATAAGGTGTTGCTCATCAACCTTGAGGGTGAGTTCTGTTGGCACAAGAGGAGGCCATGGACCGACATGTGGGAGCGGGAATGGGAAAAGATCTTTGGCCACCGGGAAGTACCGCTTGTGGTGGATGGAGTGGAGATGCTCGACAAAGTGGTCCCCCAATTTACCAAATATAAAGGAGGCCGCATTGAGTGCGCTGGACACAGTAGAGGACCCCAGCAGATTTGCAGATGGAGTGTTGCCTCACCTGGTAGGACTGTCTGGGGCCCCGAATGGAGGTGAGTGGGCAGGCGGAGCACTTCGGCCGCCTACAGGGGTAAATGCTGAGAGGGGCAAATGGACAAGGGGATCGCGGAAGGAGCGGAAAGCGGAGGGAAAAGGGAGGTAAAGACATGTTTAGTGGTAGGAAGCTGTCACCCTGTTTACACTATGCCCTCGGTTTTGCTGTCGCCATGGTTACACTATTCGCCCCTTTCGCTCCCGTCCCGGGGTTTGATTCGTTGCTCTAGGCGCATGCGCGCTGTTGTCTCTTGGGGGCGTTGACCTGAACTTTCGGAGCAATGGGCCTTCCGTCAACTTGATGTCTTGGTGTGTCGTTGCCAGAGCAGATGTACGAACAAATAAGTCGACCAAGTGAGAGGCCAGCTATATTGTTGTGAGGTGCTGCTGCAGGTGGCAATGTCGAGTGAACAGTAATGTCTCGGCGAAATCGTAAACGGTGTACCTGGTGCATTCTTCTGTGCTGCGCTCTTTTCTCCTTGGTAGGTACAGTAGTAACCGGTATTATCCCTGTATTCCTTGTGGGACATTTCTGACAAAGCTTGAGCTAGATACAATGTGGCAATCATGTTACGTTTACAAAAAGTTTGTTATTGTCAACTTTGGCCAGTTTTGCAGGAATACGACCTGGCCACAACTTCAACTCATTAAACCTAGCAAAAGCCAATGGTCGTGTTTTGTTGCATAACAACATTGACAAGTCAAATGTCTGGAGGAAGTAAAAAATGCATATAAATAAACGTAAGTCTTTTACAACTACCGAAACTGCATACACTGATAAATCAAATGAACATGTAAGATAGGTTGGTAATGACTGGGAACTTCATGTACTCAATTATGGAAATAATTAAAACTGTATCCATGCATATCTTTTACAGAGAACACTTACCTTGAACTCCGTGATTAGCAATGATGAACTAAGTGTTAACTTTTTATATAAAATCACATTAGTAATAATGTTCTTATATGCAGTGCTTACTCGTCCATAGTCTGGGGTAACAAGAAGGTGGATTTTTTTTGTTTATAGGGGTTTAGCCATTAGAGATTTGTTTCCTACATGTGCGCTGTTGTGATATTCTCACTTGAACTGTTTGGGCACCCCCACTTTAGTTACACAGCATGTCATAGCTCCTTGCAACTCCTACTTCTCTGCTGTGTGTGGTTCTTGCATTCATTGTAGAATTTCAAAATGCATAAACTCTTCTCAGGTTTCATCATCATGAAGGTGGCAGAGTTTGTCATCAAAGTGCTGGTTAAAATCGACATCTGACCCAGCTGGAAGCCTGGGAAGAGTTTAGTGTCATATACACTAGTACTAGATCCTTTTTCAGGCTCTCAAAATGTGGAACTGCTATCCACTTAGTATTACTCTTCTAGTGCCACCTATTTCCTCTTTAATTGTGACTAAATTGTCAATTTTTAATCCCATTATTAATTTTAAAAGAATTCTGATGGATGGATTCTCTTTCACGTGATTTAGATCATACATTTCAGAAACCTGAGATTTTGGTTGTCTGAAGAATGTATAGCTTTGGTGAATTATGTGATATACTATCTTTGGTTGAAATGCCTGATGTAAAGTTTAATAGATATGTACTTACATAGTTATCAATCAACACTGAATATTGTTTTGTGTTTAGCCTGATTATCACCTTTGTAACTAGATGCTGTCTCCAATGACTGGCTGGGCTTCTTTGGATAACTGATTGCACACACAAAGAATTGTGACATAGATCATCTGTTATACATATTGTACTCTGACCTTACACATACTATATTTATTCTCTATTTAGATTAATGGTATAAAAACACATTCAGCTAATTCATTTTTAACACTTCTCTTCAGTCTGATTTTTTTTGCTCAATAACATTCTCATTTATAGACCTTTGTCCATTCCAATATTGCTGATCAACATCTTGTATCTTCATTAGGGATAAATAGTGCGACATAATGATTTTTCCTGTTTTTGAACTGGTCTCTTAAAATGATTTTCTCATTCGTCTATGTCTTTAAAAGTTTAAGTATATATAACTTGCTTAGAATACAGCAAAAAAGGTTTCTTGCATTAAACATAGAAAATAGGTGCAGGAGTAGGCCATTTGGCCCTTTGAGCCTGCACCGCCATTCAGTATGATCATGGCTGATCATCCAACTCAAAACCCTGTACCTGCTTTCTCTCCATACCCCCTGATCCCTTTAGCCACAAGGGCCGTATCTAACTTCCTCTTAAATATAGCCGGCCTCAACTGTTTCCTGTGGCAGAGAATTCCACAGATTCACCACTCTCTGTGTGAAAAAATTTTTCCTCATCTCAGTCCTAAAAGGCTTCCCCTTTATCCTTAAATTGTGACCCCTAGTTCTGGACTTCCCCAACATCAGAAACAATCTTCCTGCATCTAGCCTGTCCAATCCCTATAGAATTTTATACGTTTCAATAACGTATTCCCCCTCAATCCCCCTCAATCTTCTAAATTCCAGTGAGTATAAGCCCAGTTGATCCAGTCTTTCTTCATATGAAAGTCCTGCCTTCCCAGGAATCAATCTGGTGAACCTTCTCTGTACTCCCTCTATGGCAAGAATGTCCTTCCTCAGATTAGGGGACCAAAACTGCACACAATATTCTAGGTGCGGTCTCACCAAGGCCTTGTACAACTGCAGTAGAACCTCCCTGCTCCTGTACTCAAATCCTTTTGCTATGAATGCCAACATACCATTTGCCTTTTTCACCGCCTGCTGTACCTGCATGCCCACCTTCAATGATTGGTGTACAATGACACCCAGGTCTCATTGCATCTCCCCTTTTCCTAATCGGCCACCATTCAGATAATAATCTGTTTTCCTGTTCTTGCAACCAAAGTGGATAACCTCACATTTATCCACATTAAATTGCATCTGCCTTGAATTTGCCCACTCACCTAATCTATCCAAGTCACCCTGCATCCTCTTAGCATCCTCCTCACAGCTAACACCGCCGCCTAGCTTCGTGTCATCCGCAAACTTGGAGATGCTGCATTTAATTCCCTCGTCTAAATCATTAATCTATATTGTAAACAACTGGGGTCCCAGCACTGAGTCTTGCGGTACCCCACTAGTCACTGCCTGCCATTCTGAAAAGGTCCCGTTTACTCCCACTCTTTGCTTCCTGTCTGCCAATCAATTCTCTAACCATATCAATATCATACCCCCATACCGTGGGCTTTAAGTTTGCATACTAATCTCCTGTGTGGGACCTTGTCAAAAGTCTTTTGAAAATCTAAATATACCACATCCACTGGCTCTCCCCTATCCACTCTACTAGTTACATCTTCAAAAAATTCTATAAGATTCGTCAGACATGATTTTCCTTTCACAAATCCATGCTGACTTTGTCCGATGATTTCACCTCTTTCCAAATGTGCTGTTATCACATCTTTGATAACCGACTCTAGCATTTTCCCCACCACCTATGTCAGACTAACCGGTCTATAATTCCCCGGTTTCTCTCTCCCTCCTTTTTTAAAAAGTGGGGTTATATTAGCCACCCTCCAATCCTCAGGAACTAATCCAGAATCTAAGGAGTTTTGAAAAATTATCACTAATGCATCCACTATTTCTTGGTCTACTTCCTTAAGCACTCTGGGATGCAGACCATCTGGCCCTGGGATTTATCTGCCTTTAATCCCTTCAATTTACCTAACACCACTTCCCTACTAACATGTATTTCCCTCAGTTCCTCTATCACACTAGACCCTCGGTCCCTTACTATTTCCGGAAGATTATTTATGTCCTCCTTAGTGAAGACAGAACCAAAGTAGTTATTCAATTGGTCTGCCATGTCTTTGTTCCCTATGATCAATTCACCTGTTTCTGACTGTAAAAGACCTACATTTGTCTTGACCGGTCTTTTTCTTTTCATGTATCTATAAAAGCTTTTAAAGTCAGTTTTTATGTTCCCTGCCAGCTTTCTGTCTTAATCTTTTTTCCCTTTCCTAATTAAGCCTTTTGTCCTCCTCTGCTGGTCTCTGAATTTCTCCCAGTCCTCAGGTGTGCCGCTTTTTTTTTGCTAATTTATATGTTTCTTCTTTGGACTTGATACTATCCCTAATTTCCCTTGTCAGCCACGGGTGCACTACCTTCCCTGGTTTATTCTTTTGCCAAACTGGGACAAACAATTGTTGTAGTTCATCCATGCGATCTTTAAATGCTTGCCATTGCATATCCACCGTCAACCCTTTAAGTATCATTTGCCAGTCTATCTTAGCTAATTCACGTCTCATACCTTCGAAGTTACCCTTCTTTAAGTTCAGAACCTTTGTTTCTGAATTAACTATGTCACTATTAGGAAACCAAGATTTTTTTTGAAGCAACTTTCTCAGGAACGCCTTGGAAACAGATTAAACTATTTAATCAGAAATAGCTTTATGTCTTTTGAATTTATAACTTTTTTCCTCACAGTATATGGGTCAAATTTTTGCAAACATAGTCTTTTGGTCTCCTACATTTGTGACTGGTTGGTCTCCACTGAGTTAAATGTAATAAAGCATAGGTCATAGGCTGATTAAACAAAGTACTACATCACACTTCAAAGGTTCAAAAGTCAAATTTAATGTCAGAGAAATGTATACAATATGCAGTGGCATGCAAAAGTTTGGGCACCCCTGGTCAAAATTTCTGTTACTGTGAATAGCTAAGCGAGTAAAAGATGACCTGATTTCCAAAAGGCATAAAGTTAAAGATGACACTTTTCTTTAATATTTTAAGCAAGATTACTTTTTTATTTCCATCTTTTACAGTTTCAAAGTTTGGGCACCCTGCATGGTCAGTACTTAGTAACACCCCCTGTGGCAAGTATCACAGCTTGTAAACGCTTTCTGTAGCTAGCTAAGAGTCTTTCAATTCTTGTTTGGGGGATTTTTACCCATTCTTCCTTGCAAAAGACTTCTAGTTCTGTGAGATTCTTGGGTTGTGTTTCATGCACTGCTCTTTTGATGTCTATCCACAGATTTTTGATGATGTTTAGGTCTGTGAGGGCCATGGCAAAAACTTCAGCTTGCTCCTCTTGAGCTGTGGATTTTGAGGTGTGTTTACGATCACTATCCTGTTGTAGAGGACATCCTCTTTCCATCTGCAGCTTTTTTACAGACGGTGTGATGTTTGCTTCCAGAATTTGCTGGTATTTAATTAAATTCATTCTTCCCTCTACCAGTGAAATGTTCCCCATGCCACGGGCTGCAACACAAGCCCAAAGCATGATCGATCCATCCCCGTGCTTAACACTTGGAGAGGTGTTCTTTTCATGAAATTCTGCACCCTTTTTCTCCAAACATACCTTTGCTCATTGCACCAAAAAATTCTATTTTAACTTCTTCAGTGCACAGGACTTGTTTCCAAAATACATCAAGCTTGTTTAGATGTTCCTTTGCAAATTTCTGATACTGAATTTTGTGGTGAGGACGCAGGAAAGGTTTCCTTCTGATGACTCTTCCATGAAGGTCATATTTGATCAGGTGTCGCTGCACAGTAGAACAGTGCACCACCACTCCAGAGTCTGCTAAATCTTCCTGAAGGTCTTTTGCAGACAAACAGGGGTTTTGATTTGCCTTTCTAGCAACGCTACAAGCAGTTCTCTCGGAAAGTTTTCTTGGTCTTCCAGACATCAACTTGACCTCCACCGTTCCTGTTTACTGCCGTTTCTTAATTACGTTACGAACAGAGGAAACAGCTACCTGAAAACACTTTGCTATCTTCTTATAGCCTTCTCCTGTTTTGTGGGCATCATTTATTTTAATTTTTAGAGTGCGAGGCAGCTGCTTAGAGGAGCCCATGGCTGCTGATTGTTGGGACAAGGTTTGAGGAGTCAGGGTATTTCTAAAGCTTTGAAATTTGCATCACCTGGCCTTTCTTAACAATGACTGTGAACAAGCCATAGCCCTAACAAGCTCATTAAGGTCTGAGACCTTGGTAAAAGTTATCTGCGAGCTCAAATCTCCTGGGGTGCCCAAACTTTTGCATGGTGCTCCTTTCCTTTTTTCCACTCTAAAATTGTGCAAAACAAAAATAATACACTAATCTTGCTTAAAATGTTGAAAAGAATGTTTCGTCTTTAACTTTATGACTTTTGGAGATCAGTTCATCTTCTACTCACTTAACTATTCACAGTAATGGAGATTTTGACCAAAGGTGCCCAAACTTTTGCATGGCACTGTACATCCTGAAATGCCTTTTCTTTGCAAACATCCACAAAAACAGAGGAATGCCCCAAAGAATGAATGACAGTTGAACGTGAGAATCCCAAAGTCCCCCCCGCCCAGCTCCCCCCCTCGCACGTAACTGGCAGCAAGCAATGATCCCCCCCACCCCCACCAGCAAAAAAAATGCACATCAGTACCATCACTGAGCCCAAGCGTGTGCTAAGCAATAGGAAAGACACAGACCAAAGTTACCCCAAAAGCTTTGCATTTCATCCAACAATTGACCACTCAAAAGGTCTCTCTCGCCCTGGCAAGGGAGAGGGAGGTGTCCCCATTTTCACAGTGAGCGGGAAACATAACAACAACCTGCTGGCTTACAACGTTAAAAGTCTGTTTCACGCTTTTTCGAGCGCTTCTAAAGTACTTTGCTTTGGGGGCATCCAGAGGCTGTGAAAAGTTCTGGGTAGACCACACTTGGAATATTGTGCTCAGTTCTGGATACTTCATTATAGGAAGGACATGGAAATCTTTTAAGAGGGTACAGAGAGATTTACTTGGATTCTACATGGGCTAGAGGACATGTCTTATGAAGATAAGTCAAGTGAGCTGGGGCATTTTTCTTTTGAGCAAAGTAGGTTTAGAAGTGACTTGATAGAGGTGTACAAGATGATAAAAGGCATAGATAGTGGGTAGCCAGAGACTCCCCCCCCCCCCCACTATGGTAAAGGCTAATACAAGGGGACATAATTTTATGGTTATTGGAGGAAAATATGGGAGGTGATATCAGAGGCAAGTTCTTTACACAGAGTGCTGAGTTTACGGAATACCTTGCCAGTGGTGAGGGAAGAGGTAGGTACATTAGAGGCATTTAAGAAGCTCTCAGATAGGCACATGTATGGTAGGAAAATAGAGGCTATCTAGCAGGGAAGGGTTAGATTGATCTTACAGTAGGTTAAATGTTGGTACAATATTGTGGACCAAAGGGCTTGTACTGTGCTGTAATGTTCTGTATGAATGAGATAGGCGATATATGAATTAACAAAAGATATGATGGATGGTTCTTTCCTCCTCTGCTTGGTTAAAATGCAGAAATACGTCTTAAATTTAGTCATAATTTATGGGAAGATCACTCACTGTCACTTATTATTGTGACCTTTATTTGGTATGTTACGAATAGATCCGTGTCAATTAATTTTGGACTATAGTAATGCACAACGCCACTAATTTCTGGTTTTTATTTTTTATGTATGAAGCACTCTGGTTTCTTTGGCTGCATAAGCCTAAGGAAGACAATCTGCGGCCCCACCAAACATGTGAGATCGAGGCGTGAGCCCCCCACCCCCTGTTTGTGTAGGTGCTGCGTAATCACTACCCCGTTACAAATTGATGCCACGAAATATCAGACAGTACACTGCATACTATTAAAGGAATCATATTTATGAATCTTAACTAATGGGTTAATAAGGAATAGCAAAAAGAAAAGAGCCCATTCTAATTAAGCAGTCAGATTGGAGCTCATCTTGAACTTCTCTGTCACTCACACGTTGGGCCCTCGGTCAACGTGAAAGCAGAAACGTCGCTCGCAATCCATCTCCAACAAACGGGTCTCCCACTGGATTGTACGCTATGACTGGTTTTCCCCAGCGGCTTCTCTCTTCATCTCCTCTCGAACAAAAAACTCAACACCAACCTTATTATCCCTCACCAAGAAAAACCTCCCGCTAATTGGATTCCACATCATCCCTTATCTTCAACAGTAACCCAAACAGGCTGAAAGCAGAACAACAGCTCTTACAGAGCTGCTGAGTGAAATACCTACAGCATAACAGTAAAGATGTGAATCAGGGCACTACCTGTATTTAAAGAGAATATGAGTTCACTAGCTTCAGAAAGATAAGGCTTCAGTATTCAGTCCTTATCCCTTCAACCTAACAAATCCTGGTGCAGCTTGTATGCCTTACGCCATGTAGTGGTTAGTGTAACGCTATTACAGCTCATGGTGTTGGAGTTTAAAGTTCAGTGCCCACGCTGTTCTGTAAGGAGTGTCTGTGCATCTTCCTCATGGAATTCATGTGTTTTCTCCAGCTGCTCTGATTTCCTCCCCTGTACCTAAGATGTACTGGGTAGGTTAATCGGTCATTGTAAATTGTCCAGTGATTGGGTTAGGTTTAATCGAGGTTGTCGGTGGTTGCTGGGGTGGTGTGGTTTAAAGGGCCTTATACACGCTTAACTGTTAAATAAATAAATATTAAGCTCCAAAGGTATTTCTGTTTTGCTCTTTTTCACAGGCTAAGGTGCTATTTGCTGTGAAAGTAACCAGGCCTTCAAGGTCTTCACAAATTCTTCTCTCATTTCCATAGCAATTGTGCTGATTGTTCAGTTCTGGTCTTGTAACCATGCATTACCTCTTCCACTTATCATTTCCCTGCTTCTCACTTCATCCCCCTCCTCTCCCACCCATCATTTGCCAGATTGCAATCCTTCCTCTTCCCCTCCTCCTTATTCTACATCCTTCACCTTCCTTTCCAATCCTGATGAAAGGTCTTGGCCTGAAACATCAACTGTTTATTCCCCTCCATAGATACTGTCTGACTTGCTGAGTTGTGATTGTTGTTCCAGAAGGGGTTGTATGCTACAGACTGGAGTTTTTTTCCTGTGTGTTCATGAAAGGTTGCCTTTCACCATTTCATGTAGAAGTTACTTAGGTTATGTTAAAGACAGCAGGTATTATATTTGAGGAGTTTTTAATTATAGATTAATGCACAGCCAAAACAAATGCAGATATCCCAATTTAAATGCCCTCTGAATTTTTTTCTTCTCTGTCAAGTTGTTTTACAGCTAGATTTTTCTTCCCGTCTGATAATGATGTTGATGAGATCTTGAGAGCTAAAAGGGGTAGAAAAAGGAGGTCAGAAAGTTAAAGGAGGGGGGTAAAAAGAAATGCAGTGGACGATAGGGAACAATGGAGACAGACACTCCTTCCAAAATGACTTGTTTTGAAAATAGAAAGGGTTGTACCAGGATCTTGTACTTAATTTTGTAAGATTTGAGTCCTATGCGCTTTACATTGATTAATCAATGGATCTAAAATGTACCTTTGACACGAAGCACATGAAAGACTCATCTTTATATTTTTACTATTCTAATTTATTTTAGTATTGGGAAATGGAGATTAGAGGGAAAACAAATTGTAGAGGAGGATGGCGAATGAATAGGATTAATTTGTGGTGACACTACATGTGATGCTGTTCATGAGTTGGTGGGGGTATACCATATATTATGTGGATTGGACTATAAGACATATAAGCAGAATTAGGCCATTCAGCCCATCAAGCTTGCTCCGCCATTCCTTCATGGCTGATTTATTACCCTCTCAACTACATTCTCCTGCCTTCTCCTCATAAACTTTCACGCCCTGACTAATCAGCAACCTACCAACCTCGGCTTTAATTATACCCAATGACTTGGCCTCCACAGTTATCAGTGGAAATTAAGTCCATAGATTCACCTTCCTCAGGTAAAGAAATTCTTCCTTATCTTTGCTTGAAAGGGATGTCATTCTATTCTGAGATTATGTTCTCAAGTTGTAAACTCTCCCATTATTGGAAACATCCACTCTATCTAGGCCTTCCAATATTCACTTGGCTTTAATGAGCTCCCCATCCACATCTTCTGAGCACCCCTTAATACATGCCCATGGTCATCAAACAGTCCTTATACATTAAACTTTTCTCATGAGCCTCCTCCAAATCCTCTCCAATATCATCACATCTTTTCGTAGGTAAGGGGCACATAATGCATGATACTCCAAGTGTGGTCTAACCAATGCTTTATAAAGGCTCACCATTTTATCTTTTCCCTTATATTCTGGTCCTCTTGAAATGAATGCTAACATTACATTTGCCTTCCTTACCACCAACTAAACCTGCAAGTTAACCTTTAAGGAATCCTGCACAAGGACTCCTTATTTTAGAAAGGATATACTGACTTTGGAGAGGGTTCAGAGAAGATTAATGAGAATGATTCCAGGAATCAAAGGGTTACCATTTGAGGAATACCTGGCAACTCTTGGGCTGTATTCCCTGGAGTTCAGGAGAATGAGGGGGGATCTCATAGAAATATTCTGAATGTTAAAAGGCCTGAACAGATTAGATATGGCAAAGTTATTTCCCATGGTAGGGGAGTCTAGGACAAGAGAGCATGACTTCAGGATTGAAGGATGTCCATTTAGAACAGAGATGCAGAGAAATTACTTCAGTCAGAGGCTGGTAAATCTGGAATTTGTTGCCACGAGCGGCTGTGGAGCCCAAGTCATCGGTTGCATTTAAGGCAGATATTGGTTCTTGATTGGCCAGGGCATCAAAGGGTATGGGGAGAAGGCAGGGGAGTGGGAATGACGGGAAGAATTGGATCAGCCCATGATTGAATGGTGGAGCAGACTTGATGGGCTGAATGGCCTACTGGTCCTATATCTTATGGACTCCCAAGTCCCTTTGCATCTCTGATTTTTCCCTCTGAGAAAGTAGCTACATCTTTATTCCTTCTAGGAAAGTGCATGTCCATATACTTGCTTGTACTATATTCCATCTGTGACTTATTTACCCATTCTCCCAATCTGTCTAAGTCCTTCTGCAGCCTCTCTGCTTCCTCAGCACTAACTGCCCCTCCACCTATCTTCTCATCGCCCGTAAACATGGCCAGAAAGTCATCAATTTCATCATCTAAGTCATAAAAAGAAGTGGTCCCATCACAGACTCCGGTGGAACACCACTAGCAGTGGCATCAAACCAGAATAGACCCCCTTTATTCTCTTACTTTGCCTCCTACCAGTCACCTAATCTTCTATCCATGGTAGTATCTCTCTTGTAATACTATGGGTCTTATTTTGTTAAGCAGCCTTGTGCGGCACCTTGTCAAAAGCCTTCTGAAAATCCATTTATAAAACAACTACTGACTCTCCTTTGTCTATCCTACTTGTTATTTTCTCAAAGAATTCTAACAGATTTGTCAGGCAAGATTTCTCCTTAAGGAAACCATGCTGACGTTTGTCTATTTTATCATGTGCCTCCAGGTACCCTAAAATCTCATCAATAATTGACTCCAACATTCTACTATTCACTGAAGGAATGCTAACTGGTCTATAATTTTCTTTCTTTGCCTCCCTCCCTTCTTAAAGAGTGATGCAATATTTGCTGTTTTCCAGTCTTCCAGAACCATTCCAGAATCTATTAATTCTTGAAAGCATATTACTAATGCCTCTACAATCTGTTCCGTTACCTCTTTCAGAACCCTGCGGTGTAGTCCATCTATCCCAGGTGACTTATCTACCTTAAGGCCTTTCAGCTACCCAAACGCCTTCTCCTTAATAATAACAACTACTCTGACTTCTCCCCACTGATACTCTTGAATTTCTAGCATACTGTTAGTGTCTTCCACAATGAATCCTGATGTAAAATACATATTGTCAGCCATTTCTTTGTCCCTCCATTGCTACCTTTCCAGTGGTCCGATGTCCACTCTGGTCTTTACTAGTGAGATACTGGTCAGTCAGTGGACAGCACTGGGAGATGCTACTCATTGTTAGTATTTATGATTATTGAGGAAGAGGCCCTTATTGGTCAGGGTTGACCATGGATGTTGTTTCCCAGCTGTCATAGTCACCTATCTAATTAGTGAGCAGCTGATAAATCTATCCAATTACTCGACCAATTCTTTGTTTTATTGTGGTATCATTAATAACTTGACTCCACTTTAATGGGTAGAATCAAAAGACTGCAAATATTGAATTGCTTGTTGCTTCATTTTAAAGGTGCTTTGCATGACCCTGAAAGGGACCTCATTTCAATAGTGCTTCCTTAGCTATTTCAGGCTTCACCAATGTCATAAAAAGTACCATATAAATTGGATTTTATTTTTATTTTAATGTATCTTTCCATTAACCTATTTAATTGGTCATTTCAGATGTTTCTCTTTCCAAGTGAACTTTGACAAAATGAGGTGGAGGAAAGAAAAAATGGGAGGTGAGGGTAAACAATGAAGAAAGTGTATATTGTCTGAAGTAAATATAGTGTGCATAAGTGAATTATATTGGAAAATTTGGGATATCAGTATGCCAAGTGACAACTGCTTTTATTATATAAGAATTGTTAAAATACCAATTCCATTTTAGAATTTGATTAATGTTCCTGATCTGCAGTTGTCCCACTGTATGTTACACCCACCTCTGTATTGATTGACATTGTTATTCTCAACTAATGTGCATCCTTAACCTCTCTTGAGCAGGCTTGTTTACAGTTTTCCTTCCTTGAAGTACCTACTCAAATTCACCATACATCAAGTCAAGCAAACAAGGACAAGACAACCGCTGTAAGTACTAGCCTGCCTGTGATAAATCCTACATTAGTCATGACTTCTATAAACATTTGTTACGTGACTACTTCTCGTTACTTTGAAAGTCTGAAACATTTACTTAAAAACTAAAATATAAATATTAATTTCCATATTGCTCTGCTAGATAAGATTGTTGCTTTATTACACTCAGAAGACCAATATATACATTCGTCACCAAATCATGCTTTCATAGGAATAATCCATTAATAGCAATTTGTTTTTACATGTTCAGCCGGTCTTGGAAATATTACGTTTGGTCATATTAGTTTCTTGAGTGGTGTAAGCGCCTTTGTTTTAGTGGTGTTAAATGCATGTGAAATTGTGGAACAAACCTATTTTGTTATAGATTTTACTATAGAATTCAATTGTAATACAGATATGTGGACATTGGTGAGGTCATTTTTAAAGAGCCATTCCTCAGTGCTGTTAAGATGGTGGAGATGATTTCATGAATTGCTTTACTATAGTCTGTGCGGTCAAAGTGCATTCGCAGTACTTGACAGTAAATTCAGGGATATTGACTCATGATGAAAGAACTACAGTGTATTTTCAAGTCAGGATGGCCTGTGATTTGAAGTGGAACTTAGTCTTTTACCCATGTGGCTGTTACCTTTGCACTTTTTAGATGGTTAAAATTACAATTTGGGGAGGCTTTGTGGAGCTGTGCTCCATCATTCGCTATAAGTCTATGTTAGAAAGGATTTGGGAATGTAGAGGACGAACAACTCATTGGAAAATACTAAGCTTTTGGTCAATGATATCCTGTAAAATTGATTTTGATGATGATGCTGCTGTCACTGAATATGAAGAGATTATTAAATTCTTTTCTTGGAGTTGGTTGTTGTCTAGAATTTGAGTGTTCTTACCTTGTTGCAGCAGAAACCTGAATATTATTTGGGTTTTTTTATCATGTGAAGACCTTCATTATCTGAAGACTTATGATTGAACAATGTGTAATTAGGACAGCTCACTTTGTAGCATTAGCAATCACTGATTCCTGCCACTGTCTGCAAGATATTTGTATGTTCTCCCCGTGACTGTGTGAGTTTCCTCCAGGTGCCCTCTTTTCTTCCCATATTTCAAAGATGTAGGGTTAGTAAGTTGTGGGTATGCTATGTTGGTGCTGGGAGGGTGTTGATACTTGAAAACTGCCCCAGCACAATCCTTGCTGATTTGATTTGACATAAACAATGTATTTCACTGAATGTTTCAATGCTAATCTTCATCACCTTTATTTTTTTTCTTTATTAACAAACACCTGGTTCTGAAGTTTTGAAGGTGGGAAGGTCATTGCTGAAGTATGTCAAAATTTTGGACTTGGGAATGCTGCCCTGAGAGATTCCAGTAGTGATATCCCAAGACTTGAGATGATTTCTCTCTAAAATCCACAATCATGTTTTGTGTTTAGTATAGTCGAAGGTTTCCCCCTTGATTCTCATTGTGTTTAATATACACAGCACAACACACCATTTCAAGAGGGTAGCTTGTACCAAAAATAGAGAGCAGGAATTTGATGAAGCAGTGGAAGAAGTGCTATTTGGTGACTAATAAAATACAGGATGGTAGTAAGAAATTAACACTTGTTTAATCACTGACTTAAATATTTAGGTTAGACTGTGAAACTAAGATAAAAAGATAAGTGTAGGTTCAAAACAGTCTACAATAAGAATCAAAATCGGGTTTATTGTCACTGACTTAAGTTGTGATGGAGCAAAGTGGGGGAGGGGAGTGTGAGGATGAGAGACAGCTATTGGAGAGAGATAAGTAGGACCACACAGCGCTATCAGAGCTAGATTTGGATATGCAAAAGAGATGAGTGGGAACCACCAGGGAAGAAGTGTACAACATTTGGAACCAGGTAAGTGTAGGGGTGCAAAAACTGTGAATTGGGTGGATGGAGCAAAGTGTGCAAAGGGGACAAAGATATGTGGGCCAGAGGATCAGTAGAAGAAGGGAAGGGAGTAAGGGGGGGGGGAGTGGATAAAGGAAAGTAGTGTGTGTGGTGTTGGCGGGGGGTGGGAGGAGGTACCTAATATTGGAAGACTCAGTGCCATTCTGTTGGGTTGTATGTGTCATAGAAGGTGTGACTTTTCTAGTTTGTGTTGGGATTCATCTTGGCAATAGAGAAAGCTAAGGGTGGATGGGCCAGTGAGGGAATAGGAAGTGGAGCTGAAATGGTCTGCAACTGGGAGCTTAGGATGACCACTGTGGACTGAGCATAGGTGTTTTGCAAAATGAACACCGAGCTGTGATTTGGTCTTGCTGATGTAGAGGAGGTCACATCGGGAGCAGTGAGTGCTGTAGACAAGGTTGCAGGAGATATTGTGAACCTTTGCCTAACATGGAAGGACTGTTTAGGTCCCTGGTTGGCAGTGAAGGAGGATGTAGATGGACGTGTTACATCCACTAGAATAGCAGGGGAAAGTGCGAGAGGTAAGGGAGGGCTAGAACTTGTCTAGTCAGATTCAAACCTTAAAAGGTAGTTCATCTTCCATTACTTCAGAAGGGTCAGCCTGGCAATGGTGCAGAAGATGCTGGAGGAAATTCTGAGGGACATATTCTACCAGCATTTGAATAGATGGTCTTATTTGGAAGAGTCAGCATTGCAAGTCTTGCTTGACAAATCTTTGAGTTGTTTTTTTTGAAGGAGTTGCCAAAAAGGTAACTGAGGGTAGACGTTGTCTATTTTGGACTTTAGCAAAGCCTTTGACAAGGTTATGCATGGTAAGCTGGTTATGGATGGCATGGTAGTGCAGTGATTAGCACATCACTTTTCAACGCCAGCAATCTCTGACTGGGTTCAATTTCTGCCGCTGCCTGTAAGGAGTTTCTGTGTTCTCCATGTGAACATAGATGCTCCAGTTTCCTCCCATGTTACAAAGATGTATGATTAGGGTTGGTGAACTCTGTTGGGTCTGGAAGCATGCCAGCACTTGTGGGCTGCTGAGCTCAATGCTCACTCATTTGATTCGAAACAAAGGATGCAGTTCACTGTATGTTTTGATATTTCGATGTCCATGTGACAAATAAAGTAATCTGTACCTTAAAGATAAAGATGATGTCCAGTGGAATCCACGGAAAACTATTTAAGTGGATTCAAAGTTGGCTGGGAGATGGGAAGGCTGTTTCTCTGAATGGAAGCCGGTGACTTGTGATACGCTGCAAGGTTTGGTGTTGGAAACCTGTTATTCATTATTATGTAATAGTTTGCATGTAAATGCACAAGGAAAATTTGCTGATGACACTATCCTTTTGATAGTGAAGAAGGTTATCTTGATCATTTGTGGAAGTGGCCTGAGGAGTGGCAAATAGATTTCAGTACAAACAAGCATGAAGTGATGCACTTGGAAAGTCAGCCAGTATAGGACTTGTACCATGAATGGTAGGGCATTAGGCAGTGTAATTGAAAAGAGGGACTCAGTACAAGGGCGTAGTTCATTGATAGAGGGAGGAGTCACAGGTGGATAGGGTTTTTTTTAAAAAAGAAAAGACATTCGGCTTGCTGGCTTTCATCATTATGCAACATAATGTTGCAGCTGTCTAAGTTGTTAGTGAGGCCACACTTCGAGTTAAATTTTGGTTGACATGTTTTAGGGAAGATGTGCTTAAACTGGAAAGGGTACAGAAAAGATTTGAGGAAGTTGCCAGGTTTAGAGGGAGAGACTGGAGGAGGCAGCTAGAAGGAGTGTGGTGCAGACCATGACAATTGGGAGGAGTGAGTCATTGAAATACAGTAGAAACTCATTTCTGCAATGGTCAATGTTAGTCCCTATGTTACTTTGTCTCTCTGGTGCCAGGGCAAAGGAGACTACAAGAACCTGCAAAGTTTCTGTGATTGGAATGAGGGTGGGGAAGGGTTTGAGCCAGATGTGGTGGTACATGTCAATTCCAAATACTTTGGCACTAAGCTACACTGATGGGTAATGTACAACAATTAATCTACCAGTTCTGAGAAGAAATTGGAGAACCTGGTGGAAGCCCAAGTGGTCTCCAGAAGATAGAAGCTAAGTTCAAGGTCAAAGCTCAACTCTGAGAGCAGTAACATTGATGGGTGCAAAACCATATTTCTATTAGAGAGAACAGTGAACGTAATATTGTTTAGTATAGTAATGCCATTGAAAAACACATCGAGCACTCATGAGGTAAACATAGTCAGTGTCCGTTTTGTTAGGTATACCTGCTCATTAGTGCAACTAATTAATCAGCCAATTATGTGGTAGCAACTCAATGTATAAAAGCATGCAGACATGGTCAAGAGGTTCAGTTGTTGTTCAGACCAAACATCAGAATGGAGAAAGAAATGTGATCTAAGTGATTTTGATCATGGAATGATTGTTGGTGCCTGACAGGATGATTTGAGTATCTCAGAAACTGCTGATCTGGGATTTTCATGTCTACAGGAGATTACAGAGATTGGTGTGAAAAAACAAAAAATCATCCACTGAGCAGCAGTTCTGTGGGTGAACATGCCTTGTTAATGAGAGAGGTTAACTCTCTGAAGAACTTCTCTGAATGCATGACATGTCAGACTTTGAAGTCTTGAAGTTTGAAGTGGTACACCTGCAGAAGACCACAGACATACACTCAGTGGGCACCGTGTGCAAGTTGTTTGAGGTGGATATTGGGCTAATAAATATTCTGAAGTAGTGGAAAGTATTATTATGCCCAATATCATTTGATGACAGTCCCCATCTGAAGAACTGCACCAATCTTCTTGAATATGTGTTTTATTTAAACTTTCATTTAAGATGAAGGCTATGTAATTTGATCATTCCATAGTGTAGGTTGCTGAACTTGATTGAGCCTGGAGAGTGGTAATGGTTGAGGTAATTTTTAAGAATTGATACAGAAACATGAAAGTGTATTCTTTGCCTTTAACTGAATATTTTGTACATTTCACAGTATATACAGAATTTCAGCACCGTTGCCACCAGGTTGAAAACTTCCACATATGATGACATCTGTCCAGATTTCAGGCTGCAGTCTGAGAAAGAGAAGCCGCAGGAGGAGGTAGCTTGCATCCGAGCAGAGTTTGTACCAGGTTCTTGTCGCATCATGAAAGAGTTGTTCGCTGATAAAGAGCCTGCCAACTGTTCCCACCAGCTCTCAGATGTGATTTGTACGATTATGGTATGAATTTTAAATTCAATTGAGAAATAACCTTTCATCACCTGGAAGGAATGCATACTAAGATTATTGGGCACCATGGTAGTGTAGCAGTTAGTGCAACACTTAGGCTTGGGGTGTACCAGAGTTCAGAGTTCAAATCCAGCACCATTCTGTGAGGGGTGCTCTCTATGAAATACGTGGGTTTGTTGAAACCTAACCATTGATCAATTAACTAAGTGCAAAATGAAACCCAACTAGAAATGTTTCCAGCCTGTGTGGTTCTGTTAATTATTGTTTGATCAGAAGCTTTGTGGTGGGAATTGTAATACTTGCAATTTACACCTTTTTAAATTTTGTTTTCTCAAAGCAATATAATCCCTCAAAGCCTGAAGCAACCTGTCACCACGATCTGTGCAGTAAATCATCTTCAGTAGTTGTGGGATTGTACAATGAAGAGTTGGGTGTTAATCAGTGGTTGAAGTTTAAATCCACAATGGAAGCAGTGATATTTATTAATGAAGAGCTGCTAATGGACTGGAGGACCTACCACCATGGTTACTGTTTTATACGCTGCCTCAGCCATCATGGGAGGAAGATGTCGCAACTTCTTATTCTACCTCCTGTTCTGCGTGAAGATCACAGATCCATCAACAAACTTACAAATGAACCAGCACTGAATGTGAATATTTTACTCTTGGATTCTGTATCCAGGCACCATTTTTATAGAAGTCTACCAAAAACTATTGATGCATTCAGAAATCTGAATACTAATGTGTTCAAAACTGGACAAGTATTTGACTTTGAACTGGTTCAAGGTATAAAAAGTAGGACGTTTGAGTCTCTTCAGGCTCTGTTTGGTGGTGAGTCATTCAAGCCACTTAAACCATTCAGTTCATTTGGTCTGCCACCAAAGGCTGTGGATTTCAACAAGACACTTGGAAACTTTAAAAGATTTGGATATGAGACTTTATATTTGGAAGACATGTGCTGGAAGTGGGATTGGGGTTTGGTGAAAGAGCTAAGAGCTCTTAACAAAAAAGCACCATTTTCAGAAAGGGCACAGCTGCTTTTGGAAGCAGCCAGGAGAAGTGGAATTGACAGGATGGATGTTTCATATTCTAGCTGTGATATTCTTCAAGAAAATGGGGTGAAGGACATGTTCCATGGTCCTGCTGCTCTATGTTACAATGGTATCCATCAACACACCTACCTCCTCCAGTATATTGAGTACTTCGTCACTCGTTTGTCTTTCCTGCAAAAGCCCTTTTTCAGCTTTCTTATGCTGGACACTAATCATGAAGATACAGGTCTCAGGTTAAAGCAAGTAGATGAGGACCTGTCCAAACACGTAACTTACTTGGCTGATCAACAAAACACTCTAACCTTCATTCTTTCAGACCACGGCAATAACTATGGGAAGTTTGTCTCGATGTCTACAGAATCTCAAATAGAGCTATTCCACACCACACTTTTTGTCATTGTCCCAGATACAGCAGCTGCTTTACTAGGTGAAGAGAGGATTCGATCCTTGCATACAAACCAACACAGGTTGATCAGCCTCCTTGATATTCATCATACCTTACAAGGTCTATTACCAGGTGCTGGAGCCATGAAAGAGAATAGTGTGAAATATGGGATAAATACTGATGGGTTGCTGAGTCCAGTTTCTCCCAATAGGACCTGTGACATCATTCCAAGGATTTCTCCAAACTTTTGCATTTGCCAAGATTTTGAAAAACCAGTAGTGAGTGATTCCAGTTTTGCGCTGTTTGCTGAATTTGCACTTGGTCAAATGAACCATGAAATCCTTCAACAACAGGTAACTGCAAAAGGTGCTCTTGAAGGACGCTGGGCCTGTCAAAAATTAGTTGGTGTTAGATTTGACAATGTGAAAATTCGTGAAGAGCACAGAAATGAGACTGTTGTGAAACTTGATCTTTATGTAAAGGGTTCTGAAATTACAGGCCGTGAGGAAGAAAAATACTTGGTGGTTATAGACTTCAACTTTCTGGTCGACGCTTCAATGACTTTAGTAGGTTTTGACCGTTTGACTCCATATAGCCCTTATGAGATTTGTGCTAATCATGATTTAAGATTTAAGATTGATTTAAGATTGTGCATTTGTGATGTAGAAAATGTCCATGAAGCACCTATTCCATATTGGAAAAATACTTTGACCTCATCAGTGTCTTGGATGGAGACTAATTTCAGTTCAATTCATGAGAACTGTCTGTACCTTATCAAAAGGCATTATATCTTGGGTGTTGTTTTGGCTGTGCTTAATGCCTGCTCACATTTGCATTATGACATAGAATTTGACTTCCTGACTGTAAATATGTACTCTTCATCTGTGATGCCTGTAAATGTGACACTTTGGTCAGGATCAGAGGTGCTCTTAACTGTTGGATTTCAGAAAACTAAGGGAAAACCCTGGAAGTATAAATATTCTTTGAATTACAGAGCAATTGCTTTATAGATGAAACCCCACACATGTTCTCTCAACGGAAACATTTTCAATTCAATAAAATGACTTCAGACAATCTTTAGAGTTAAAGCTATCAAGTGGAGTATGCCTAGCACTGAAATCAGGAGCACAGTTTAAAAAAAACAGTTGTAGAATACAAATCTAGAATACAAACCTGCAACACAATCTGCAGGAAAGTGACACAAATCTTGAGCAAACATGAGGAAATCTGCAGATGCTGGAAATTCAAACAACACACACAAAATGCTGGTGGAACACAGCAGGCCAGGCAGCACCTATAAAGAGAAGCACTGTTGACGAAGGGTCTCGGCCCGAAACATTGACAGTACAAATCTTGAGTGCTTTTTCTTAATAGCAAGAATAGCAGATTTTTGGGAAAACTGTTTTGAACAATTTATGACAGTGTTTCAATTCTGCGGATTGTCTCCTGTTTTAGCAGCTGGTGAATCCTTACGTGTGGCATTAAGTAGAATGCATCCTTTTGGCTGTCTGGTTATAGCTGGAATGCTACAAGGCTTCTAGCTCATTCTAGGAACTTTTTAGGAACATTCTAGGAACTCCATATCCACTACAAGTGTATAACTATCTCTCTTTATAAACCCAAATCTTCAAGTTTCTCTGTCTCTTTGCTCATTATTTTCATGTGGTTTTGCAGTTTAGGTTTCCGATATTTGTCTGTGGCAGCACTCTTGGTTGAATAGTGAGATTTGTTAGCACAGATTAGTTAGACCATCTTCTTAATGGAGAGAAGAAATATTTATTCTTGGAATCACATTTCTGCACATATTTCACAGCTCAGTCATTTTCTTTGTCCAACATGAACTGAAAAATTATCTAGATAACGTGCTTGCTTATTCTGATCGTGTAAATTGGAGCATCTTTTGGTAGTCAGAATCGGGTTTAATATCACCAGAATACGTCATGAAATTTGTTAACTTTGCAGTGGCAGTACAATGCAATACTTGATAAATATACATAAAACTGAATTACAGTAATTATATGCAGTGTACATATATTAAATAGTTAAATAAGCAACGCAAGAACAGAGATTGAAAATTAGTGAGGTAGTGTTCATGGGTTCAACGTCCATTGAGAAATCGGATGGCAGAAGGGAAGAAGCTGTTCCTAAATCACTGAGTGTGTGCCTTCAGGCTTCTGTACTTCGTTCCTGATGGTAACAGTGAGAAGAGGGCATGTTCTGCATGGTGGGGGTCGATAGAGATGAACGCCTAGTTTTCGAGGCGACGCTCCTTGGAGATGTCTTGGATGCTCTGGAGGGCAGTACCCCTGATGGAGCTGACTAATTTTACAACTCTACACTGTGCAGACAGTGATGTAGTCAGTCAGGATGCGTTCCATGCTACACTTGTAGAAACTTTGGAGTGTTTTAGGTGACATTCCAAATCTCCTCAAATTCTAATGAAATACAGCTAACACGAGGAAATCTGCGGATGCTGGAAATTCAAGCAACACACACAAAGTGCTGGTGGAATGCAGCAGGCCAGGCAGCATCTATAGGAAGAAGTACAGTTGACGTTTTGGGCGGAGACCCTTCGTCATGACTAACTGAAAGGAAAAATAGTAAGAGATTTGGAAGTTGGGGGGGGGGAATGCGAAATGATAGAAGACCAGAGGGGGTGGGATGAAGCTGAGAGCTAGAAAGGTGATTGGCAAAAGGGATACAGAGCTGGAGAAGGGAAAGGATCATGGGACGGGAGGCCTAGGGAGAAAGGAAGGGGGAAGGGGAGCACCAGAGGGAGATGGAGAACAGGTAGAGTGATGGCAGGGGAGGGGGGGAAACTAAATATGTCAGGGATGGGGGGAGAAGGGGCATTAACGGAAGTTAGAGAAGACAATGTTCCTGCCATCAAATACAGCTGCTGTCTTTGTGGCTGCATTGATGTGTTGGGACCTCAGGGATTTTGACAGCAAGGAACTTGAAATTGCTCACTTTCTCCATCTCTGATTCCTCTGAGGATTGGTATGTGGTTCCCTTGCTATCTTACCCTTTTTGAATCATTTCTTTGGTCTTACTGACATTGAGTGCAAAGTTATTGCTGTGATACCACTCAACTAGCTGGTATATCTTGCTCCAGTATACCTTCTTGTTACCATCTGAGATTTTTCCAACAATGGTTGTATCATCAGCAAGTTTATAGATGGCATTTGAGCTGTGCCTGGCCACACAGTAATGGGTGTAGAGAGTAAAGCAGTGGGGTCAAAACACATCCCTGAGGTGTGCCCGTGTTGATTGTCAGCGAGGAGGAGATGTTATTACCAATCCGCACAGATTGTGGTCTTCCAGTTAGGAAGTCGAGGATCCAGTTGCAGAGGGAGGTAGAGGGGTGCAGGTTCTGTAGCTTTTCGATCAGGACTGCAGGGATGGTGGTTTTATTGGAGGACCAGGAGGAATGGATCTAAGTGGGAGTAGTAGATTTGTGAGGGAAATGTGTTGGAAGGGAAGGAAGGAATTTGTCGGTTTGAAAAATAATTAAAGGATATTGGTGACATGAGAAGCTAGCAGAAAGTTGATTACTGTGCTTTCATTCTGAGTTTTCAAAAGGGCTGTCTGTTAAATCAGCAATACTGGAAGACATCAACTGTTAATCAATAAATCTGCTTAAGTTCAAAGGTACAATTTAATGTCAGAGAAATGTATACAATATACACCCTGAAATGCTTTTTCTTCGCAACCATGCATGAAAACAGAGGAGTGATCCAAAGGATGAACAACAGTCAAATGTTAGAATCCCAAAGTCCCCTCGAGCTCCCCCCCCGCGTGTAAGCGGCAGCAAGCAACAAAACTGCCCCCCCCACAAAAAAAAATAGCATCGGTACTCGCCACCGGGCACTCAAACATGAGCAAAGCAACAGCAAAGACACAGATTTGCAGTTACCCCAAAGACTTAGCGTTTCACCCAGTATTCAACATACCACAGGTTTTCTCTCTCTTCCTAATAAGGGAGAAAGAGGTGTCTCCATTTTCCCAGCCGGCGGGGGGTGGGGGGGAGATGACAACAAAAAACTTGCTGGTTTACAATGTTTAAAGTCTGCCATGTCGATGAAGCGATGAAGAACAGTATGACAAATATTTGGTTTAAAAAGAAAGAGTAGATGAGAATCGTATGTAGGACAGTATATTGATTTGAAGGAATTGTTGGATAGTTAGCTATTTTAATAATAGCTTGGTCCAGCTGGTTTCATATTCAGTTCCACGTGTGAATTCCAGGAAGCTTCTTGTGCTCGAGAGGTCCATACATGCAAGAAATGTCATCAAGCAGAGAAAGTAGAGATCTGGATTTTGGCATGCAAACGAGAAATTTCATTGCATCCTGGTGTATATGACAATAAACTAATCTGAATCTGGAATGCTTAAGAAGATGATCACCCCACAGCTTAAGTGCTGGCACAGTGGGTATGTGTATACAAGAAGAGGAGTCCCAAATGCAGCATTCTGCCTTGTAGCTCATAGTGGGAGTGACAAAGTTTCCTGAGGAGTGCAGTCAAAATCAGAATCAGGTTTATTATCACCAGCATGTGTCGTGAAATTTGTTAACTTAGCAGCAGCAGTTCAATGCAATGCATAATATAGAAGAAAATAAATAAATCAATCAATTACAGTATATATAGAATAAATTAAAAATCATGCAAAAACAGAAATAATATATATTAAAAAGAAAGTGAGGTAGTGTTCATGGGTTCAATGTCCATTTAGGAATTGGATGGTGGAGGAAAAGAAGCTGTTCCTGAATCACTGTGTGTGTGCCTTCAGGCTTCTGTACCTGCTACCTGATGGTAACAGTGAGAAAGGGGCATGCCCTGGGTGCTGGAGGTCCCTAATAATGGATGCTGCCTTTCTGAGACACCGCTCCTTGAAGATGTCTTGTGTACTTTGTAGGCTGGTACCCAAGATGGTGCAGACTAAATTTGCGACCTTCTACAGTTTTATTGGTCCTGTGTAGTAGCAACCCCCCACCCCCCATTCCAGACAGTGGTGCAGCCTGTCAGAATGCTTATGAGGTACATCTATAGAAGTTTTTGAATGTTTTTGTTGACATACCAAATCTCTTCAAACTCCTAATGAAGTGTAGCCACTGTCTTGCCTTCTTTATAAATATATCAATATGTTGGCACCAGATTAGGTCCTTAGAGATCTTGACACCCAGGAACTTGAAAGTGCTCACTCTCTCTACTTCTGATCCCTCTGAGGATTGGTATGTGTTCCTTCATCTTACCCTTCTTGAAGTCCACAATCAACTCTTTTGTCTTACTGACGTTGAGTTCAAAGTTGTTGCTATGACACTGCTCCACTAGTTGGTATATCTCATTCCTGTACACCCTCTCATCTCCATCTGAAATTCTATTAACAATAGTTGTATCATCAGCAAATTTATAGATGGTATTTGAGCTATATCTAGCAACACATGGGTATAGAGAGGGTAGAGCAGTGGGCTAAGCACAGACTGCTGAGGTGCATCAGTGTTGACCGTCAGTGAGGAGGAGATATTATCACCAAGATTGTGGTCTTCTGGTTAGGAAGTCATGGATCCAATTGCAGAGGGAGGTACAGAGGCCCGGGTTCTGTAACTTGTCAATCAGGTTTGTGGGAATGATGGTGTTAAATGCTGAGCCATAGTCGATGAACAGTATCCTGACACAGGTGTTTGTATGTTTCAGGTGGTCTAAGGCCATGTGAAGAGCCATTGAGATTGAGTCAGAGCCAAGAACATGAATGAAATACTGCACTGAGGTAGATAGGAGAGGAAAGCTCCAGTGGTTGAGGACTCAATTGGTAAGGGGCAAGAGGGTGTTTCTATAATACAGATGTGATCCTAAGATGCTATGTTGTCTCCAGATGCCATGGTGTTTACTGACTGGCTATAAATGGTGGGAGCTTCGGAGCATTGGTTTACAAGAGTATAATAGAACATCAATAAATGAGGCCAACTGGGTTAAAATAAAAAAGCAAAGAATGAACAATCTTGCTGCTGTAGATCCTCAACGATCTGAGCAAGAGTGATTCAGGCAAATTTCCAATCAGTATAAACCTAGCAAGGCTTAGTAATGATGAATTCAACTACTCTAACTTTAGAGTAGCAATGTGAAAGTTATGTTGGAGCTGACTTATTGGAACTTTTTCCATCAGAGAAAAAGAGGAGCATTTTCAGATTAAGATTTAGGGAATGGACCCGGGCAAGTGAAAATAGTGAGGGGGAGAACATTTTAGAAACAATATCTATTAGTTAGTTATATTTAGTATAGATATGAAAAAAGGCAAAGATATACCATGATTTTAAAAAGCTCTGAATTTGTGTAAGGATAGCTTTACCAAAGGATGTAATTAGCAGCTGGTCAAATAAAGGGAAACCAAAATGGATTTTATAAATATATTTTGGGAAAGAAAATTATAAAGGGGGAAGGGGGGAAAGGGTGGGCTATTAGACAATGAAATCACAATTTTTAACTTTGGAAATGGAAATTTTTTGTTTCTTCATAGAATAAGAGGATGCAAACATTGATATTTAGGATGTAGGGTGTGAAATGTGTGATATTCAGGATTCAGACATCTTTTAAAGAATGTAAGTTATTAGGTTTGGATAAAATATACTAGGCCGGGGGTCGGCAACCCGCGGCTCCGGAGCCACTTGTGGCTCTTTCACCTCTGTGCTGCGGCTCCCTGTGGCTTTGGGAAATAATTGGTCAGTATTTAATTAAAATGTATTTTATGTTAGTTTGTTAGTTTTTGAAATGTAATTCTAAATTTGAAGATTATGGTGATCTTGTACAATCTAAATAAGACTTTGTGGTGACACATTTCCTGGCACATCCGAAACGGCTCACAATTAGCCACCGTTCTGGCTAAGGGAGATAGCCTACGGGGGTTTGTGAGTACGCGTCTTTTGCAGCATCCGCGCCCATGGGGGCTGGGTTGAGGGAGGCTTAAAAGCAAGGCTGTTCAGTTCGAATAAAGTTATTCGACTGCAGTTTACTGACTGCGTGAGCACACCGCTACAATGTGTTTTTATCGCTATTAATATACGTCACCACTGCCAATACCTGACACCCGTCAGTGCGCGATTTCTTTAATTTTTCGATCCAAGGTAAGCCAACTATGGAGAATTCTAAAAAAAGAAAAGTGACTGAAGAAAACAGAACGTTTAATGATACGTGGACAGATTCATTTGCTTTCACTGTTGACGAGACTGGTTTACCGGTATGCTTAATATGCAATGAGAAACTAGCAAACAACAAAAAGTCAAATGTCGCAAGGCATTTCCAGAATAAACACGCAGCCTTTGCTCAAAAATATCCGGATGGAGATGACAGAAAAAAAGCCGTTTCGGAACTGATGCGGAAGGTTGATCTGAGCAAAAATCATTTCCAGAAATGGATGAAGTCTGGAAAATCAACGACATACGCTAGTTATATTGCCGCTCAGGAAATAGTCAGGCACGGGAAGCAATTTACAGATGGTGAATATATAAAAGAATCTTTCATTAAGATTTCAGAACATCTATTCACGGACTTTAAAAACAAGAGTGAAATTGTGCAGAAAATCAGGGATATGCCCCTCTCTGCAAAGACTGTCAAAGACAGAACCATAAAAATGGCAGAAGACATCACAAGACAGCAAATTAAAGACATCAATTCAGCTGTGGCCTACTCGATTGCCTGTGACGAGTCTAAAGACAAAGGTGATATTGAACAAATAGCGCTGTTCTGCCGGTATGTAAACTCTGCCGGGCCACAGGAAGAAATGATTGAGTTGATACCTCTAAAAGACCAAACACGGGGGGAGGGCATCTGTGAGGCTGTCTTGAATTGTTTAAGAGCCAAAGGAATAAAGACCACCCATCTGGTGTCAGTAGCTACTGATGGGGCACCGAATATGACGGGAACACACAAGAGATTTGTGGCTTTACTGCAGAAGTCGCTGGACAGAAAGCTGCTGACTTTTCACTGCATCTTGCACCAAGAGGCACTGTGCGCTCAAACATTTCCTCCGGAATGCACAGAAGTAATGGATGTTGTTATTCAGATTGTCAATAAAATAATGGCAAAAAATTTAAATCACCGTCAATTCCGTTTGTTACTGGACTAGCTGGAAAGCGCATATTCTGATCTCCTGCTGCACAACAAAGTCCGGTGGCTGTCAAGAGGGGAGGTGCTGAAACGCTTTGTCGCATGTCTGGAAGAAGTGAAAACTTTCCTGGGCAGCAAAGGGCTCACCTTTCCTGAGCTGGAACAGCCAGAGTGGCTGGAAAAGCTACACTTCATGGTAGACATGACAGCGCACCTGAACACGCTGAACACAGCTCTTCAGGGGAAAGGACGCACAGCCCTGCACATGTTGGAGGATGTTTTGGCATTCGAGCGCAAGTTGACAGTGCTTGCCAGAGATTTACAGAAAGGCACTTTGTCTCACTTCCCCAATTTGAGAGAGTTCAAACAAGGTCACGACATGATAATTTCGGAGTATTTACATTCTGCAATCATCGCAATGCAAACATCGTTTGGGAAACGCTTCTGTGAGTTCAGAGAGGAAAAAAACACATTATCCTTCCCGGTCACTCCCTTAAGCATCGATCTTTCCCTACTGAATACGACTGCATTGGCAGGTGTGAGTCAACCTGATCTTGAGATGGAACTGGCCGACATAGCCGACAAAGACATATGGGTGTCCAAGTTTAGACGCTTGACAGCAGACCTTGAAGATGTTGCCCGTCAGAAGGCCGTTCTTGCTCAGAATCACAAATGGAGTGATATTGAAAACCTCCCAAATCCGGACAAACTTGTGTTCGAAACATGGAATGCTATGCCCGACATTTATGTAAACATGAAAAAGTATGCGCTTGGAGTCCTGTCGATCTTTGGATCCACATATGTATGTGAGCAGGTGTTCTCCAACATGAACTTTATTAAAAAACATCGCGCACGCCTCACAGATGACAGCTTGCGATCCTGTGTAAAGATGAAGGTGACGTCATACAGCCCTGATGTGCAGACGCTGTCCGCTGAGGTCCAGGAGCAGAAATCCCATTAACCAAGTATGATAAATATTTTAATTGCCTATTATTTTACGTATATTCATATTTTTTCATTGTTCAGTGAAATAGTCCTTTTATTTTTCAGGCTGACAGCTGGCTGATGTTATTTTTGGTTTGCTGCTGGCAGAAAATTTAAGTTCGGCGTTTTTCATAAATACAAGAAGGACTCAAATAGACATTGAGTATTTTACTTAAGAGTAACCTTCAACCCAACGTCTTTTTTTCGGAGTTCAAAATGTTTTTGTTGCATGCAGAAATGTAATTTCGTTTTCTCTGCAGGAGTTCATCAATTTCATAAATGCAACACATTATAGTTTGTTTATACATAGCATAAAGGCAAAAAAAAAACGTATGCAGTGTTATTTCATTTTAAATGTCAAACGGGTTTTGCGGCTCCCAGTGTTTTCTTTTCTGTGGGAAACGGGTCCAAGTGGCTCTTTCAGTGGTAAAGGTTGCTGACCCCTGTACTAGGCTATTCAGAGAGGGAGTACAAGGAGGAAATAGTATGTTACTTTTCAATCCTCTTTGACCACAGTTGATGGCGCCAGAGGCCATGAAGACCTTTTTTTTTGAAAAGGATGGCGAAATAAGACAAAGTGTGGATGATTAGAAAGAAGTAAGTCAGCTTAATATTACTGGAGGGGAATTAATGGAAGACATTCGGAGTGTAAATCAATCTTAAGTGAAACACTGATCAATCAAGTCCATCAATATTGATTTGTTAACAGAAGGCTGTGTCTAACTAACTTGATTTGAGATGCTGTGCAGATTTAACAACAAGTGTTAAATTCTAGATATGGATCATAGATTTTACCAAGGCATTAGACAATTTCCTCAGAAGTAGAATCACATGAGATAAAAAGGAAGCAAGATGGATTTAAAATGAGCTTGGTAGGAGTCTTAGTGACTGTAAAGGCTGTGTAACTCTTGGTTTTTTTTGCATATTTCACCATGTATGCAATATATCCAGGTCCAAGAATGAAGGTGCGCTTGTCAAAACTAGGAAGACACACTGTACCTCTTGTAAGGAAAACTTGAAGATGACTTCAGTTGTGTCTCTGTCTTGGACACTAATGTTGTTCATGCTCACCATCTCGCCAGACCATCAAGAAAAATGACAAGGTCCCATGATTGTATTGTATCTTTGACCATTGCTCCCTGTTTTCTCCCTTCCTCCTGTCTTGTAGATAACATTTGCTGCCTTCCAATCTCCATACAGTGTCTTGTAAAGTATTTGGCCCCCAATCCTTTGTTCACATAAATGAGTATTATAACTAGGGATTTTGATCAATTTAACCAAGAATTTTTCAAGTTCAAGTCACTTTTTATTGTCATTTCGACCATAGCTGCTGGCACAGTACACAGTAAAAACGAGACAACGTTTTTCAGGACCATGGTGCTACATGAAACAATACAAAAACTACACTGAGCTACGTAAAACAACACAAAAAAACTACACTAGACTACAGACCTACCCAGGACTGCATAAAGTGCACAAAACAGTGCAGGCATTACAATAAATAATAAACAAGATGATAGGCACTGTTTAGGGCAATAGGTTGGTGTCAGTCTAGGCTCTGGGTATTGAGGAGTCTGATGGCTTGGGGGAAGAAACTGTTACACAGTCTGGTTGTGAGAGCCCAGACATTTTGGTGTCTTTTCCCAGATGGCAGGAGGGAGAAGTGTTTGCGAGGTGCATAGGGTCCTTCATAATGCTGTTTGCTTTGCGGATGCAGCATGTAGTGTAAGTGTCTGTAATGGCGGGAAGAGAGACCCCAATGATCTTCTCAGCTGACTTCACTATCCGCTGCAGGGTATTGCGATCCGCGATGGTGCAGTTTCCAAGACAAGCAGTGATGCAGTTGCTCAGGATGCTCTCAATACAACCTCTAGAATGTGTGGATGGGGGGCGGGGGAAGTGGACTTTCCTCAGCCTTCACAGAAAGTAGAAATGCTGCTGGGATTTCTTTGCTATGGAGCTGGTGTTGAGGGACCAGGTGAGATTCTCTGCCAGGTGAACACCAAGAAATTTGGTGCTCTTTACAATCTCTACCAAGGAGCCGTCAATGTTCAGCAGAGAGTGGTCGCTCCTTGCCCTCCTGAAGTCAACACCCATCTCTTTTGTTCACATTCAGAAACAGGTTGTTGGCTCTGCATCAGTCTGTTAGCCGCTGCACCTCCTCTCTGTAAACTGACTCGTTGTTCTTGCTGATGAGACCCACTGCCATCATGTCATCAGCGAACTTGATGATGTGGTTTGAGCTGTGTGTTGCAGCACAGTTGTGGGTCAGCAGAGTGAACAGCAGTGGACTGAGCACGCAGCCCTGGGAGCCCCCATGCTCAGTGTGTTGGTGTTGGAGATGCTGCTCCCGATCCGGACTGACTGAGGTCTCCCAGTCAGGAAGTCTGGGATCCAGTTGCAGAGGGAGGTGTTCAGGCCCAGTAGTCTCAGCTTTCCAATCAGTTTCTGAGGAATGATTGACTTATATCCTTTTGTCACAGTATAGCCCAAAAAAAGCAGGAAAAACTAAAAATACAAAAACTGAAATGCCAATAATTCAGAAGTATTTACCCCCCCCCCCCCCCCCGCTGCTCAGTACGATTGAATCACCTCTTGCAGCTATTCTTCTTTTGCCAGCTACACCACTGGAATGTAGAACAATGAAGGCCTTTCATCTCTGGCAGCAGTCACAGCTTCTTTTCACCATGTCAGTAGCTCCCTCTTGGATTACTGTCAGTAATGCAAGTCCTGGGTGGGAACTCAGGAATACCATCACACTCAGATGTAGGATTCTTCATTGCTGTTTCTGTAACAGTTTTGTTTGACCGGTCAGGATTGTTAGCTCTGAGCTGAATCCCCCATGCCTGGTGGACCAGTGGACCACTCTCAGTCTGACCTCTACCCTTTGACCTGTTTGGCATGGTTGACACTACCAAGATTCAAAGCACAAGGCCCTGACTCATTAAGGTATTCAAGCCTCCAAACCACAAGAAGGTTGTGGTCCTCTTGGAGGTTTGCAGCTGTTAAACATAGAAAGCCCACAGCACAATACAGGCCCTTCGGCCCACAAAGCTGTGCCAAACATGTCCTTACCATAGAGCTACCTAGGTTTACCCATGGCCCTCTATTTTTCTAAGCTCCATGTATCCATCCAGGAGTCTCTTAAAAGACCCTATCGTTCTTGATCCACCAGTGCCGCCCGCAGCCCGCTCCACGCTCCAGTAATTTTTTGGATAAAAGGGAAAGGGGAAGAGGTCCTGAAATGAGAGTATAGGGAGTTAGGAAGGCAGTTAAGAAGAAGGTCCGCAAAGGTAGTAATCTCAGGATTACTGCCTGTACCACGCGACAGTGAGAGTAGGAATGGAATTAGGTGGAGGATGAATGCGTGGCTGAGGGATTGGAGCAGGGGGCAGGGATTCAAGTTTCTGGATCATTGGGACCTCTTCTGGGGCAGGCGTGACCTGTTCAAGAAGGACGGGTTACGCTTGAATCCTGGGGGGACCAATATCCTAGCGGGGAGGTTTGCTAGGGCTACAGGGCAGACTTTAAACTAGTAAGATGGGGGGGGGGGGGTGGGAATCAATTTGAGGAAACTATGGGAGAGGAGGTTAGTTCACCAGTAGAGCAAGTAAATAGACAGTGTGTGAGGGAGGAAAGGCAGGTGATGGAGAAGGGATGCGCTCAGCCCGAAGATGTAGGGGAGAAGAAAGAAAAGGATAATAAATTTGAATGCATTGTTAGGGATGAAAAGAGAGGAGGAGGTGGAGAGTATTTTAAATGTATCTATTTTAATGCTAGGAGCATTGTAAGAAAGGTGGATGAGCTTAAAGCGTGGATTGATACCTGGAATTATGATGTTGTAGCTATTAGTGAAACATGGTTGCAGGAAGGGTGTGATTGGCAACTAAATATTCCTGGATTTAGTTGTTTCAGGTGTGATAGAGTAGGAGGGGCCAGAGGAGGAGGTGTTGCTTTGCTTGTCGGAGAAAATCTTATGGCGGTGCTTTGGAAGGATAGATTAGAGAGCTCCTCCAGAGAGACTATTTGGGTGGAATTGAGGAATGGGAAAGGTGTAGTAATACTGATAGGAGTGTATTCTTTTTCAATCTTTTTATAGAATTTCATATAAAAAAATATCGTAATATTGAATAGGTTATGAGTACATTAGACTTAAAGTTGAATTATTAATAAAATAACAATATCTTATTAAAATATCAGCAAAAAAAATAGTACATTAATCAATCTAACCTATATTGATTATACATGAAAAAGAATAAGAATAATTATAAAAAGAAGAAAAAAATAACAAAAAATACAAGAAAAAAGAATATATATTGAAAAAAAAATTAAACCTAAACTAAACTAACATGGGCAATAATAACCTTTTATATGTATATGATAGTGTCAAAAACTCCGGAACTCCATACCTGAACAAGAATAACAAGAGAAAACGTCTGGAAGAGACCAAATTAATTCATATGAAAATGTCGAATAGGAGTGTATTATAGGCCACCTAATGGGGAGCGTGAGTTGGAAGAGCAAATGTGTAAGGAGATAGCAGATATTTGTAGTAAACACAAGGTGGTGATTGTGGGAGATTTTAATTTTCCACATGTAGACTGGGAAGCTCATTCTGTAAAAGGGCTGGATGGTTTAGAGTTTGTGAAATGTGTGCAGGATATTTTTTGCAACAATACATAGAAGTACCGACTAGAGATTAGCATTAGCTTCAATATAATTATGGAGAAGGACAGGACAGGACCTAGAGTTGAGATTTTTGATTGGAGAAAGGCTAACTTTGAGGAGATGCGAAGGGATTTAAAGAGAGTTGATTGGGTCAAGTTGTTTTATGGGAAGGATGTAATAGAGAAATGGAGGTCATTTAAAGGTGAAATTATGAGGGTACAGAATCTTTATGTTCCTGTTAGGTTGAAAGGAAAAGTTAAAGGTTTGAAAGCACCATGGTTTTCAAGGGATATTAGAAATTTGGTTCGGAAAAAGAGGGATGTCTACAATAGATATAGGCAGCATGGAGTAAAGGAATTGCTCGAGGAATATAAAGAATGTAAAAGGAATCTTAAGAAAGAGATTAGAATAGCTAAAAGAAGATACGAGGTTGGTTTGGCAAATAAGGTGAAAGTAAATCCAAAAGGTTTCTGCAGTTATATTAAAAGCAAGAGGATAGTGAGGGATAAAATTGGCCCCTTAGAGAATCAGAGTGGTCAGCTATGTGTGGAGCCGAGGGAGATGGGAGAGATTTTGAATGATTTCTTCTCTTCGGTATTCACTAAGGAGAAGGATATTGAATTGTGTAAGGTGTGGGAAACAAGTAAGGAAGTTATGGAACCTGTGACAATTAAAGAGGTGGAAGTACTGGCACTTTTAAGAAATTTAAAAGTGGATAAATCTCCGGGTCCTGACAGGATATTCCCCAGGACCTTGAGGGAAGTTTGTGTAGAAATAGCAGGAGCTCTGACGGAGATCTTTCAGATGTCATTAGAAACGGGGATTGTGCCGGAGGATTGGCGTATTGCTCATGTGGTTCGATTGTTTAAAAAGGGTTCGAGAAGTAAGCCTAGCAATTATAGACCTGTCAGTTTGACATCATTGGTGGGTAAATTAATGGAAAGTATTCTTAGAGATAGTATTAATAATTATCTGGATAGACAGGATCTGATTAGGAGTAGCCAGCATGGATTTGTGCGTGGAAGGTCATGTTTGACAAACCTTATTGAATTTTTTGAAGAAGCTACGAGGAATGTTGACAAGGGTAAGGCAGTGGATGTAGTCTATATGGACTTCAGCAAAGCCTTTGACAAAGTTCCACATGGAAGGTTAGTTAAGAAGGTTCAGTCGTTAGGTATTAATGCTGGAGTAATAAAATGGATTCAACAGTGGCTAGATGGGAGCTGCCAGAGAGTAGTGGTGGATAATTGTTTATCGGGATGGAGGCCGGTGACTAACGGGGTGCCTCAGGGATCTGTTTTGGGCCCAATGTTGTTTGTAATATACATAAATGATCTGGATGATGGGGTGGTAAATTGGATTTACTAAGATGATACTAAGGTAGGAGGTGTTGTGGATAATGAGGTGGGTTTTCAAAGCTTGCAGGGAGATTTATGCCGGTTAGAAGAATGGGCTGAACGTTGGCAGATGGAATTTAATGCTGAGAAGTGTGAGGTTCTACATTTTGGCAGGAGTAATCCAAATAGAAAATACAGGGTAAATGGTAGGGCATTGAGGAATGCAGAGGAACACAGAGATCTAGGAATAACAGTGCATAGTTCCCTGAAGGTGGAGTCTCATGTAGGTAGGGTGGTGAAGAAGGCTTTTGGAACGCTGGCCTTTATAAATCAAAGCATTGAGTACAGAAGTTGGGATGTAATGTTAAAATTGTACAAGGCATTGGTAAGGCCAAATTTGGAATATTGTGTACAGTTCTGGTCACCGAATTATAGGAAAGATATCAATAAATTAGAGAGAGTGCAGAGACGATTTACTAGAATGTTACCTGGGTTTCAGCACTTAAGTTACAGAGAAAGGTTGAGCAAGTTAGGTCTCTATTCATTGGAGCGTAGAAGGTTGAGGGGGGATTTGATCGAAGTATTTAAAATTTTGAGAGGGATAGATAGAGTTGACGTGAATAGGCTGTTTCCATTGAGAGTAGGGGAGATTCAAATGAGAGGACATGATTTGAGAGTTAGGGGGCAGAAGTTTAAGGGAAACACAAGGGGGTATTTCTTTACTCAGAGAGTGATAGCTGTGTGGAATGAGCTTCCTGTAGAAGTAGTAGAGGCCAGTTCAGTTGTGTCATTTAAGATAAAATTGGATAGGTATATGGACAGGAAAAGAGTGGGGGATTATGGGCTGAGTGCGGGTAGGTGGGACTAGGTGAGATTAAGAGTTCGGCACGGACTAGGAGGGCCGAGATGGCCTGTTTCTGTGCTGTAATTGTTATATGGTTATATAAGTCTGCACAACATGATGGAGCAAGATTTGCCCATTTCTTGCAAAATTGCTCAAGCTGTGCTAGGTTAGTTGGGGAGTGGTAGTAAACCGAATTCTTCTATATCTTGTACACACCAAACATGACAGACTCTTCTGTATTATTCATCTATATATTTGTTAGAAAATATTGATACTGTGCCAAGTCAGAAGATGGTGATCATAGGGAAACAGACCTCTGCCATATATTAATTCCCGTATTTTATTTGTATGGTCATTAAAACATGATTTTAAGATTGTCCTTGGGTAGATGTATTTTTGTATTTAGTCTATTATTTGTAATTCCTCTAGCAACTAAACAAAACAATACAAAAGAAATTGTGTAGATGTTGGAAATCTTGAGCGACATACAGAATGTTGGAGGGACTCAGCAGATCAAGCAGCATCTGTGGAGGGAAATGAACAGTTGACATTTCAGTCTGGGACTCTTCATCAGCACTCAATTTTATTTTAAACAAGTCAGACTTAATTAGTTCCAGATTTGTGAACTGGCGAATGCAAGTCATCATATTGGGGAGAAAGCAGTTCTTTGACTGATGAGGCACTACATTGATTTATGCTAAGGTTATTCAGAAACAAAGGTTGACATCAATTTATCTCAGTCTTTGATCTTAGATATTAAAAATAAAATTTCTAATCTAAAATATTTAGACATGGAAATTTATAGCCAAGGATTTAAATATTTTATTTGCAGAGCTTGATCTATCTGGAATGTTAGTGTTGTTATTTCTTGTTCAACCTTAAAGCTAACAAAGCACATTTTTCTGTCATACTAGGGATGCACCACATATGTCGAAATCTACAGCGTAGTGTTGAATAATGGCCAATAATCCCGCAGTGTGTTATTTATCATTTCTCATGCTAGGATACAGAAATTAATTCTTCTGTTCAATTCTGATCAAGTGTCTTTAACCTGAATCATTAATTGCTTCTTATTCCACAGCTGCAGTCTGGCCTACTGAGTATTTTCAGTATTTTCAGTTTTTAGTTTGGATTTGCAGTACCTGTAGTTGTCGACTTTATTTCCATATTTTGTCAGCATAAGTTAACCTCTTTTTCTTTTAATGCTGTACTTTTATGTTTAATTATCATCAGGAGATTCAAAGGACATTTTCTCCTTATAGTTTTGCTTAATATGTGATTTTTCTCCATTTTATTTTACTCCAGCATCCGTTAATCAGCAGTAGTTTTGTTTATCCACCAATAACCTTCATTATACTCAGTAGATTCCAATAAGGCTGTTTCTTGGAAATAAGTTAACTCTTCAACTGCTGCAAAAGTTTTGAAGAGTATTTTTTAAAGCTCTAGCTTTTTCCCCGTCCTTTTTTATCACTCTAGGGTTGCACCAAAGTTGTTTTAATGTTCGTGATGCTGCCAGAAATTTTTGTTTTGCATTCTTGTGTTTAGTATATTGCCTTATTGTCAGAGAATTCAGTATTTGTGGTTTACCTCTTGATATTATCGTGGGTCAGTTCCCAAATTTAACTAAATAAGTAGTTTATTTAAATAAGAATAAATAAATAAATGTCAGTAATATCAGAATCAGGTTTAATATCACTTTTCAATTCAAAGTTCTAGTTTATTGTTATAGACATTGATAAGGAGTGAGTGCTCTGAAAGTTAAAATTTTTTGGCAGCAGCAACACAGTACATAACAAGATGAGGACAAATACAATAAATATTGCTATTAGTTTATCATTGTCACATGTACCAAAAGCTTTTCTTGCACACTGTTCATCTACGTAAATCAAATAGTTACACAGTGCATTGAGGTAGAACAAGGAAAAACAATAGGACTTCAGAATAAGGTGTAAACGCTACAGAGTCAGTGTAGTAGTGCAAGTGAACTATAAAGCACAGGAGCCGAACAAAGTACATATACAGGATATAGAATTGTGCAAGGTAAGGGAAACAAGTAGGGAAGTTATGGAAACTATGACAATTAAAGAGCAGGAAGTACTGGAGCTTTTAAGGAATATAAAAGTGGATAAATCTCCAGGTCCTGACAGGATATTCCATAGGACCTTGGGAAAAGTTATTGTAGAAATAGCAGGGGCTCTGACAGAAATAATTCAAAAGTCATTAGAAACGGGGATGGTGCCGGAGGATTGACATATTGCTCATGTGGTTCCATTGTTTAAAAAGGGTTCTAAGAGTAAATCTAGCAATTATAGGCCTGAGAGTTTGACGTCAGTGGTGGGTAAATTAATGAAAAGTATTTTTAGAGATGGTATAATATAATTATCTGGATAGACAGGGTCTGATTAGGAACAGTCAACGTGGATTTGTGCGTGGAAGGTCATGTTTGACAAATCTTATTGAATTTTTTGAAGAGGTTACTTGGAAAGTTGACGAGGGTAAAGCAGTGGATGTTGTCTATATGGACTTCAGTAAGGCCTTTGACAAGGTTCCACACGGAAGGTTAGTTAGGAAGGTTCAATCGTTAGGTATAAATATTGAAGTAGTAAAACGGATTCAACAGTGACTGGATGGGAGATGCCAGAGAGTAGTGGTGGATAACTGTTTGTCAGGTTGGAGACCAGTGACTAGTGATGTGCCTCAGGGATCTGTACGGGGTCCAATATTGTTTGTCATATACATTAATGATCTGGATGATGGGGTGGTGAATTAGATTAGTAAGTATGCTGATGATACTAAGGTAGGTGGTGTTGTGGATAATGAAGTAGGTTTTCAAAGCCTGCAGAGAGATTTAGGCCAGTTAGAAGAGTGGGCTGAACGATGGCAGATGGGAGTTTAATGCTGATAAGTGTGAGGTGCTACATTTTGGTAGGAAGAATCCAAATAGGACATATTTGATAAGTGGTAGGGCATTGAGGAATGCAGTAGAACAGAGTGATCTAGGAATAATGGTGCATAGTTCACTGAAGGTAGAATCTCATGTGGATAGGATGGTGAAGAAAGCTTTTGGTATGCTGGCCTTTATAAATCAGAGCATTGAGTATAGGAGTTGGGATGTAATGTTAAAATTGTACAAGGCATTGGTAAGGCTGAATTTGGAGTATTGTGTACAGCTCTGGTCACCGAATTATAGGAAAGATGTCAACAAAATAGAGAGAGTGCAGAGAAGATTTACTAGAATGTTACCTGGGTTTCAGCACCTAAGTTACAGAGAAAGGTTGAGCAAGTTAGGTCTTTATTCTTTGGAGTGTAGAAGGTTGAGGGGGATCTTGATAGAGGTATTTAAAATTATGAGGGGGATAGATGGAGTTGATGTGGATATGCTTTTTCCATTGAGAGTAGGGGAGATTCAAACGAGGACATGAGTTGAGAGTTAGGGGGCAAAAATTTAAGGGTAACACGAGAGGAAATTTCTTTACTCAGCTGTGTGGAACGAGCTTCCAGTAGAAGTGGTGGAGGCAGGTTCGGTATTGTCATTTAAAGTAAAATACGGACAGGAAAGGAATGGAGAGTTATGGGCTGAGTGCAGGTCGGTGGGACTAGGTGAGAGTAAGCGTTCAGCATGGACTAGAAGGGCCGTGATGGCCTGTTTCTGTGCTGTAATTGTTATATGGTTACATCTTGCAGTTAAGAGTATCTTGTACAAGTTCCATTCAAGGGACTGAGAATAGCAGGATAAATTTCTTTGAGCTTGGTTGTACTTTCAGGCCATTCAATAGGAGTGGCAAGAAGAAAGTGGGTGCTGTCTGCTTTACTGTGTTGGGGGGGGGCTGGTTTCTATGATATGCTGGGCTTTGTGTATAACTCTGCAGTTTCTTGTGAAGATGTATAACATCAATTATACATAGTTTATGTGTATATGAACACTAGTGCATGAGCGAGACTAGCTTCTATTCCATCCAATAGTCAAGGTGCTGCCATGAAACTACTTGCTTGTACTTTTATATTTATTATTGTTATTGCGCACTAGAAACATCTTCACTATTTTGTCATTGTGTTAAGACTTGGTGCTTGCTTTTTTGCCATTTGGTCAGGTGGATGTGTCTTTAAGTTTTTCAAAGTTTTGAGCAGAAAATAACAGAGCTCTTGAAAGAATAATTGTTATGTTCCTCCTGGATGATAAGACCGTTAGACATGGGAGCACAATTAGGCCATTTGGCCCATTGTGTCTGCTCTGACATTTCATTATGGCTTTGTTTCTGCTTAATAGTATTTTAATTTGCCTTGCCCCAATTAAATACTTTTATGTATTTTCTGCTCCTATCCCTGTCCAAACATATGGTAAATGTCAAGGAGATGTGGTTACTGTCACCAAGCTGCTCGCCTATGAAGAGATCTGTCAGCTGACTAGGTTTGTTGCCTAGTGCTAGATCAGGAATTGCCAGCCTGGTTGCCATGTATCCCTTGGTTAATGGTAGGGGCCATGGCATTAAAAAGGTTGGAAACTCCTGTACTAGATCCATGATGACCTCTCCTCCATTTGGCCAGTCTACATTTTGTGTCAGGAATCCTTCCTGGACATACCTAACAAATTCTGCCCTAGCTACAGCTTTTGAACTAAGGAAGTGTCAATCAATATTAGGAAAAGAACACCAGTCCATCAAAACCGTTACTTCGCAGAATTCTTATAATCATTTCCAGTTTGGTCTTTCCTGCTCATTTTATTCCCTGAAGCAATAGGTTTCTGTATAAATCCTTCAAAGGAAATCATAGACAATTCCAGAATGTCGATGAGATAGGCATGCGGTATATGGATGAAAGCAACTATTGTACTTTGATCTTGTTAATTGACAACTGGCAAATGCTTTTGTTTATTTCTTAAAATAGTTATATAATTGGACATTATATATATATATATATATATATATATATATATCTAAAAATATTTTGCTGTTCAACTTTTAACATAAAAAAGTTTAATATGCCATGAGAACATTAGCACAAGTTCCCTACAGCATTTATTAAAGAGTGATTGATGTGTGACACATTATCCTAATCTTTCTCCATTTGTTAACTTTACCACATTTTTTCTTTGGGTTTTTTTTAAACTAGCTTAATTGGATTTCTTTCACTATCTGTTAACATTCATAGAAATAAATGTGGGAGGAAAGATACATGGGAATCAGAGTGCTGGAACGGAAATAAATTTCACATGGTTTTGTGATCACTAGTACCAACCAAGCAAATATTTTTCTTCATCTGCTACGAATAATTTGGTTTCCTATAAAAATAAAATACAATTTACAATCCTAATCTGGACTAAAAATAAAATAAAACATTAATCAGTAGATCAGCAAAAAATTGTTTCATGGTAATGTAAATGGTTCGTGGAATTACTTAAGTGCAATGGGGTTTTGCTTGCGTGCTGCGGTTTCCTTGCACATTTTCAAAGACACAGAGCTAGAGCTAGTGAGCTGTGGGCTTGCTATAGTGACAACACTTGCAGGCTGCCCAGCACAATCCTTGCTGATCTGATTTGATATAAATGATACATTTCACCATTAAGTACGTGTGACGGATAAAGCTAATTTTTATCTTTTGAAACCCTCAGCATTACGAAAGTTTACAAACCACATGTTTAGCGTTGCAGAGATGAAGATTGTGGCAAATAAAGGAAGTTTATAGATTGATAGATATAATGTTTCAGTTTGGTGATCATTTCTGATGCAAAGCCATCAATCCGAAACCAATTTGGCATGATCTGCTGTATGTTGGATTTTGCCTTAGCTATGCAAGCTTTTATTTTGAAATGTAAATTGAGAAAGCTGCTAATAACATTTAGTTACCCTGTGTTTTATTTTAAAAAATGTTTTTGGAGTCTTCCCCCAAGGATTATTAATAGTACAGTGATTTATAAACTGGCTAAGGCCCTACATCATATTTGAGCTCCCTGTGGGTAAATCTGTGGAGAATACAGACTGTCCTCCAAAGTGAAAATATTGCAGTGAGGAAATGAAAAATTACTTTGACTCAAAACCTAAAAATTTCAACTAGTACTCCATGGTTAAAAAAATATCTGTGACCATTTAATTTTGATAGCTTTCAATTTACCACGTTTCAGCTCTACGTTTAAAATGCTTATTGACATTCTTCCTCAATATGGCTGGCAAAACATAATTTACCCTTTACCTGCTTTGAAAGTAAAGAAAAAAATCTTCCATTTATACAATTCCCTTTCAGCCAACATTACAAAGTTTGTTCAGTTATTTACTTACCTGCCTGCATTAAATCCAAAGTCATGGTGTGACCGCAGCTAGATTGCTTTCATGCCTAAATACTCATGATGATGACCAACATGTGGCTTGCCTTCTTAACTGCTGTCTGTTTGCTCTCAGTAGCGGCTGTGCAGGTGTCACTTTTGTAATTTTCGGTATCAATATTTCTCATTCTATTACCATTGAAATAATACTTTGCCTTTCTCTTTCCCTGTCAATGTAGGTTATATTAGTTTTGTCTACATTACTGCCACATATTTGCCTGCTCACTTGCCAACATCACATTCAATAGTTTAATCTCTCCATTTAATATCCAGATGCACACAATGTACAACCTGAAATTCTTGTTCTTCACGGACATCCACAAAAACAGAAGAGTGCCCCAAAGGATGAGTGACAGTAAAAATGTTAGAATCCCTAAGTCCCCTTTACTCCCACCCCTCCCACGCACAAGCAGGAGGCATCAACTCGCCACTCATCCACTTTAGCAAAAAAGCATCAGTTCCCTCCACCCACCAAGCTAGCAATAGCAAAGCCCCCCCCCCAAGAAAGACCATGATCTGCAGTACACCTAAAACTAATCATTCACCTGGCATTTCGACATACCACATGCTCTCTTCTTCCCCCCCCCCCAACAATAGAGGGACAGAGAGGAGTCCCCCTTTCGCAGCAAGAGGGGAGATCAATGAAGGCAAACAACTCACTGATCATGGTGTTAAAGTCTGCCACATCAGTCTCTGACTAGAGAATTGCAACAAGCTCTCCCCCACCGAGAGAAAGAGAGAGCGCATGATTCACCGAATACAGAGCCTCCAACGGCTGGTCTGCTGTTCCTGATGTTATGTTTTCTCCCTCAATGCTTCAGCTGGCAGCACTGGCTCAGAATCGGTTCATCCCCAGGGCCGTGAAACCTTGGAACCCAGAGGCGTGCTCAGTTTCTGTGCTGTGTCCTTCAGATAGCGAGAAACAGCCAATCATGAGCCCCCTGGAGCACGTCCCACTGCCACAAAGAGCTGAAGTTTGAGTGTAGCTCTACGTCAGGGTCTTCGACAGAACTCCATCCACCTTGAAAAGGAAAAAGAAAGGCTTTAAAGTTAGAAATTAAGTTGTTTCTGCAGATGAATATGAAGAAGTCACTGTCGAGTGCCATCATAGTCTCAAGCCTCTTTACATCCTCCATCCTTCCTTCCATTGGTGGATTTAGTAATAATAGTTTCCTCATTCAAAACATTGGAAAAAAAAACTCATTGATTAGCTGAGGCTCAATTTTCCACACAAAGCTCCAATGTGAAACTTTACAAAATGCCTTCTTTTAAAGAATCCAAGTACTCTACGCCCATTGATATTTCCTTGTAGAATCAGCAATGTGCAGCAAAGGAATAAAGTCATTCATACCAAACATGATGCCTATCCACGCTAATCCCATTTAGCCACATTAGGTCTATATCCCCCTGTCTCTAATTAGCTATTCAAACATTGTTAGTGTATCTGCCTTCAATACAAACTCTGACAGATTATTCCAGATATTCACCACATTCTGTATGTGGGGAAAAGCAAAATTAGAAACATAGAAAACCTACAGCTCAATACAGGCCCTTCGGCCCACAAAAATTTATTTCTAGTAAGTTTGTCGAGAATGATTTCCTTTTCATTAGTCCATGCTAATGTTATTAATTCCATCCTTTACAATAAATATTAGTGTTTTGCAGGGTGCTGATTTTAAACTTAGCGTCTTAAATAATATGTTGTGTCTGCTGCCCTTCAATCTGGAAGAGGTATTCCATGCTTCAAAATTTTGCAATGACATCCAGTGCATTTCCATGATTCTTTCTTTTGGTACTCTATGGTGCAACAAACTAACAAGTCTCCGAATTCATTGTCTTTGAATGCCATTAAGTTCTTTAGTACACTCTTTTTAAAACCTAGTAATAATTTCCTTAAAATGTCTTACCTTTTTGTTAGACATTTGATTCCTGAGCATTTCTAGAAAGCTGTTTGTGTCCTTCAAAGGAACAAATTTTAAACAAAATCAATGTCTTTATCTGATTCTAAGGACCTACATTCACTTTGACTCGGTTTTCTTTGCACAAATTTGTGTTCTGTGTAAGTTTATTTATATTCACATTTTGTCACAATTGAATATTGTGTTTTATTTTTGCTGAGGTTTTACACTGCTCTCAATCCTCAGGCCTGACTACTTTACATGCCTCCTCTTTGTATTCAATACTATCCATATATTCATTTTGTAAGCTACGATTATGGCAGTTCTTGTACTTGGAACAGTGCAGCACAAGAACATGCTAACAGCTCACAATATTGTGCTGAACCAATTAAGCTAATTCCTTTTGCCTGTAAAGAGTCCAAATTCCAGCACTTCTGCATATTCACGTCCCCATGCAAGATCCACTAAAACAATTCTTTTGTATCTACCTCCACCACTGTCCCTAGCAATACATTCTGAGAACATTCAAAGCTTTGGCTCTGAAAGGAATGTTCCAACGTTTGCTCCTCAAATGTTATCCATTTTTATGCTCAAGCCCGCACCTTCATACTTCACTTTGGTAATGTTTAAAACCATGGTTTTACATCGACATACACTTTATATCTTAATGAAGAATGTTATGGTTATTCTTCACTGAAGGAATCACCACAGTGATTACAAAGGGAGTACATTCCTAGGCACCAGGCTTAAATTTCCAATGCAATAGTGCTTGACATTGACCTACAAGAAAACAACTCAGAATAATTTACTTCTGTTTGCAGTATGCTTTCCAATTTCCCCTGCATGCAGAACTCTGGCATTGAACAATAAGTCATATATGATGCAGAATCCATGTAGACGGCAAAACAAATGATCAGAGCTCCAGCTTTTCATGAACATATGCATTTTAATGGGGTAAATTGAAGATTAGAATGCACATGTAAACTCATTAGAAGCCAGAAGATAAAATAACAGATTTTTTTTATTCAAGAAATAATTAGATCTGAAACATTGAACCAGTTTCAGGGCAGAAATGTTTTACTTTCAGCTTATTTTTTCAATGAGGCATAACACTTAAGGGAAGACAAGAAACTGCAGATTCAGAATATAGAACGAGGAAAAAAAAAAGGGTACTGGAGGAACTCAGTGAGTCAGGTATTATCTGTGCAGGAAAATGGAGACCATTTTTCAAATCGAGATCTTTCACCTCTACTGAGGTAGATGAAAGAGCCAGTATGAAGAAATGAGGGTGGAGGGCTGGGGCAAGAGTTGTCAAGCAATAGGTGGGTTTGGATGAGGTGGAATTCATTGGCAGATGGAGTCAGATAGGAGAGGGATGGCAGTGATGGTGACAGAGGCTGGAATGTGGAGCCAAACAGCGGCAGATTAAGGGATCGGGGCGGGGGGGGGGGGGGGGGTGGTGGGTGAATGTGCCTGATCCGTTTTTATTTGTGGGGAGGTGGTTGCAAGTATGAAGGCAGTGAAGATGAGAGGGGATGGGGTTGTGAATTTGATTAGGGAGAATATCAGAATCATGTTTATTATCACCAGCATATGACGTGAAATTTGTTAACTTAGCAGCAGCAATTCAATTTAATACATAATTACAAGAAGAAAAGCAAAATAAAATAATAATAATAAATAAGTAAATCAATTACAGTATATGTATATTGAATAGATTTAAAATCGTGTAAAAACAGAAATACTATAATATTAAAAAAGTGAGGTAGTGTCCAAGGGTTCAATATCCATTTAGGAATCGGATGGCAGAGGGGAAGAAGCTGTTCCTGAATCACTGAGTGTGTGCCTTCAGGCTTCTGTACCTCCTACCTGATGGTAACAGTGAGAAAAGGGCATGCCCTGGGTGCTGGAGGTCCTTAGTAATGGACGCTGCCTTTCTGAGACACCGCTCCTTGTCCTGGGTACTTTGTAGGCTAGTGCCCAAGATGGAGCTGACTAAGTTTACAACCTTCTGCAGCTCCTTTCAGTCCTTTGCAGTAGCCCCCCCCCCATACCAGACAGTGATACAGCCTGTCAGAAAGCTCTCCGTGGTACATTTATAGAAGTTTTTGAGTGTTTTGTTGACATATCAAATCTCTTCAAACTCCTAATGAAGTGTAGACACAGTCTTGCCTTTTTAGTAACTGAATTGATGTGTTGGGATCAGGTTAGATCTCTGAGGTCTTGACCCCCAGGAACTTGAAACTGCTCACTCTCTCCACCTCTGATCCCCCCATGAGGATTGGTATGTTTTCCTTCGTCTTATCCTTCCGGAAGCCAACAATTAGCTCTTTCGTCTTACTGGCGTTGAGTGCCAGGTTATTGCTGTGACACCACTCCACTATTTGGCATAGCTCACTCCTGTATGCCGTCTCGTCACCACCTAAGATTCTACCAATAATGGCTGTATCATCAGCAAATTTATAGATGGTATTTGGGCTGTGCCTAGCCACACAGTCATGGGTATATAGAGGCTAGAGCAGTGGACTAAGCACACACCCCTGAGGTGCACCAGTGTTGGTCGTCAGCGAGGAGGAGATGTTATCACCAATCCGCACAGATTGGGTCTTCTGGTTAGGAAGTTGAGGATCCAATTGCAGAGGAAGGTACAGAGGCCCAGGTTCTACAACTTCTCAATCAGTATTGTGGGAATGATGGTATTAAATGCTGGAATATCATGGTCTTTGGAAAGGATATTCTTGGAGCAATGTCCAGTCAAGCTATATGGGTAGAGCTTGGAAATAAGAAGAGGGTAAACACTTTGATGGGACTGTACTCCGAACCCAATAATTAGTGGCAGTTAGAGGACACATATGTCGAGAGACCGTTGATAATAATGATACTGATAGAATATTGATTTTTAACTTCCCTAATATAGACTGAGACTGCCCTAGGACTAAGGGATTAGATGGGGCAGAATTTCTTCAATTGTAACTGAGAAAATTTTCCGAAACAATATGTAGATTGCCCTATTAAAAGGGGCGCAACAATTGGACTCCTCTTGGGAAATGAGTTGGGTCTAGTGACTGAAGTGTCAGTGGGGGAGCACTTCAGGAACAGTGACCATAATTTTATTTGTTTTAAATTTTTTATGGAAATAGACAGGATTGGTTCTTAAAAATTGAAGTCCAAAATTGGGACAAGGTTAAGTTTTAATGGCATTCGACAGAAACTTCCAAAGGTTGACTGGGAGAGGCTGTATGTAGGTAAAGGCTTGCTGGTAGACAGGAGCATTTAAACATGAGAAAAGAAGAGTGCAGGGCTGTCAACATGTTTTCATTAGAGTGAAAGGCAAGGTTGGTAGGATTAGTGAACCCTGGATAACAAGGAATATTGATGGTTTTGTCAGGGAAAAAGAGACACAGATAATGTATCAGAAGACTGCCAGGTGGTTAAAGTTGTGCCTTTATTTTGGAAGAGCTGCAAGGAGAAGCCAGGGAACTAGAGGCCTAATGGTGGGTACTGAGGGGATTCTAAATGATAGGATCTATCTGCATTGGAAAAAAGAAAGACTGGTAAAGGATTGTCAACATGGCTTTGTGTGTGGGAAGTTGTGTCCCATGAATTTAATTAAATATTCTGACCAAGTTGAAGTATTCTTACAGTTGAATTATTTGAAGTGTTTAACGTTTTCTAATTGCTCTTGCATATGCTGTGTATGATGTTTGACCTGTGGAGTGTTGCCAGCTTTTTCAGGTCCTCTTTCATTGTTCTCTGTTGTTCAAACTAAAAGTGAAAATAACTTTAGCTTGAGCACCTCAGCCTTTTGCTGATAACATCCATTTTGAAAATCCCTAACCACAGTAAAATTTCTAGTCTATTAACATCTGCACTCAAAGAAGCAACAACTAATTTACAGCACATCACTTGGTCCAACAGATCTTTGATGGTGTTAATTCACAATGTAAGTAACTTCCTGATCTTATTCCATCCCACCCTATTCCTATCCATTTTCCTCATGTCTCTATTCCATCGGATATTTTTCTACATGTTTATAAGTCATCCATTTGTTAAAATAACTGCCTCCTACTCTGCTTGACTCAAGTATGCCATCTGATATTTTTTCTATGTATTTAATAAGTCATCCACTTGTGAAAATAGCTGTCTGCCTACCCTGTTTTCCCTTCGGGAGCTATAATGTTTTATATTCCAGCTTATCACTTAGTTTTCCCACTCCTAGAAAGAAAGAATCCCAGTTTGTTCAGTCTTTCCTCATTGTCATTTTTCTCTTAAAGTCACAATATGTTTTATTTCAGAACACAGATTCCAGATTTTGTTCTACAATAAATAATGAGTATTAGGATTGTATATAATATTTATACAACAGTGTTTAGATGGGTGTGCAGCCTTAATTTTGTGATCCAAAACAGATGGAGTCAAAGCCTTATAGCTATTGAAACATGAATTTCCTAATCATCTACAAAACTTAATTCTGAATAGACACAAAAGAATTGCCTAGAGTTTAGGATCTCCAGCAGGAATGGAGTAGTGTGGTGATCTTCTATCTTACAACTCCAGTGATTTGGCTTTGAGCCTGACATTGTCTGTGTTGTCTGCGTATTTTCACTGGGACCATGTGGGTTTCCATCAGAAGTTGTGGTTTCCTCCCATGTGCTGAAGATGCAAGTTACTCCTAGATGATAAAGAATCAAAGAGAAGCTGATGGATCTCCACAATACAACAAGTTTTATAGCTGTAGGGAAAATGAGAATAGGGCTGATGAAACTGCTCTGTTGGGAGCTGGCGTAAACACAACGGACTGAATGACATCCAGTGTCTTATAAAGTGGGAAAAAAACATGCTCCACTCTTTATGTTGGCCTGGGCTTTCCAGTTGCAAAGAATAGCGGGATTTTCTGTCGTACGTTCTGAAATAGATAGTAACTTCCGAACTCAGCACTTCCGCAAAAATCTAAATGCCACTATCAGTGATACCTCTTCTTTACTGGACACGCTATACTGTGGGTGTGAACATTTTACTAGATCAAACCATCTACTGACAAAAGCCATAGTTTTCAGTATAGTTCTTGCAGTAAATCCTCTCTGCTCACTATATTTCCTTTGGTTCATCTTCACTTTCCTTTTCTGATCACAGGTTAATCTATTATCAAAGTATACAACTCCAAGATTCTTCAGTTCTCCTGGTAGCCTTGAAACTAAGAAAGAAAAGAAAGACAGCAATATCATCAACCCCCAAGTTCCACCCCCCACAAAAAAACACACACAGAACCTCTTCCAATCTTTCCCCTAGACTTCCCTATCTTGGGAAATAACTGTGACCATCCACTGCATTTATGCCCTTCATGATTATAAACCTTAAGGCCATCCCTCAACTTTGCTCTAGGAAAGCAGTCCCAGCCTATCCAGTCTTGGCAATATCCTATGCATCCTCTGTACCATTATCACAATTGGGTTCAAGACCAGCGAACAGTTGTGGTTGGGTTTATATGCTATAACAGGCTACAAAGCAAAGTTAGGCAGCATCATTAGCAACAGCACATCCCTTTCTGATAAAGCTTAACACATTTTGAGCATGATTTGAATAGAAGGAGAATGAAATGTCACCACCTGCCCTGCACCTAAAATGCACCTGAACCCATGGTCATTTTCAAAGGTTTAAGGCCAGTTTTCTAGATAGTGAACCTGTGTAAAGCATCTGGCCCAGATGATATCCTGAGCTGTGTTTTCATATCCTACATGGGTCAGCTGGTGGAGGTATTTCCTCTCCCTGCTTCAGTCTGATGTTCACACATACTCTAAGACCACTATCATCCCAGTATCTAAGAAAAGCAATGTGTTTAATGACTTCTGTCCACTGGCTCTGACATCCACCATCATCAAGTGCTTCGAGTGGCTGGTCTTGGTATACGTTAACTGCAGCCTCCCAGGCAACCTTGACCTGCTGCAATTCACCTAGCATCAAAGCAAATCTATAATGGATACCATCTCCCTGGCCCTACACTCATCTCTGGAATATCTGGACAGTAAAAGCACCTACTACATTAGACTATTGCTTGGCATTCAATACTATAATTTCAAGCAAACTCATTTCCAAATCCTAAACCTGGGATCAATAGCTTCCTTTGCAACTGGATCCTTGACTTCCTGATGAAATGTAAGGAGGTATAAATGTTGCTACCTGCAACAATAGTAACAATAGGCAGTAACACTTCTGCCATGATTACTCTTAACAAATCTGCCTATGGGGCTGCATCCACAGCCCCCACTCTACTCCCTGTGCACTCACAACTACATAGCCAGAGTCTGCTCTAACTCCATTTCCCAGTTTGCAGGTGATACCACCAGAGTGGACCCTATCTCAAATAATGATGGGTCAAAGTATAGGAAGGAGATCGGCAGCCTTGTGACATGGTGTCATGACAATGTTTCTCTCCATATCAACAAAAGAACTTGTCATTGACTTCAGGAAGGAGGGTGGTGCATGTGCTCCTGTTTACACCATTGGTGCTAAGGTTGAGTACTTCCAAGTTTCTAGCAGTGAACATCATTAAAAGCTTGTCCTGGTCCAATCACTTTGATGCTGTGGCCAAACAACTTCACCAGTGCCTCTACTTTCTTAACGGGCTGGCTAAAGAAATTTAGCATGTACCCATTGACTTACACTAATTTCTATCAATGCACCATAGAACGCATCCCCTTTTCTGGATGCATCATAGTAAGTATACGGCAATTGCTCTGCCTTTGACTGCAAGAAGCTTTAGTGAGTTTTGGACACAGTTCAGCACATCATTGACTTAAGAGTCCATGGAGTCCCTTCCATGGACTTTATCTCCACTTCTCACTGCCGTGGCAAAGTGTACAACGTAATCAAAATCCCACCCAATCTGGGCACTCTCTCCCTTCTTCCATCATGTAGAAGATACAAAAGCTTGAAAGCATGTACCACCAGGTTCAAGGTCAGCTTCTATACCATAGTTATAAAGCTATTGAATGGTCCCTTAGTACAAGAAGATGGACCCTTGACCTCACAATCTACATACTTCATTATGGCCTTGCACCTTATTATCTACCTGCACTGCACTTCCTCTGTACCTGTAACATTTTCTTCTGCACTTTGCTATTGCTTTACCTTGTACAACGTCAATGCACTGTTGTAATGAATTGATCTGTATGGATGGTGTGCAGAACAAATTTTTCACTGTACTGTGATGCTTGTGACAATAATAAGCCAATTTATACACCTTGCATTAAAATAATGCTGTTTAGTCTTATCAGAACTTCCTCAGTCCCTGTACTCCCCCTACCTATCCTGCTTACTGGGCTAGTTAACTTTAACTTCTTTATTTGCTTCAAGCGTTTAATCTGTTTTCCTACTGCTTTAAATCTCTCTCTCACCTTTCCCCATTCCCCTTCTCTCCCCTATCCACATACTCCTCTCTTCACCCCCCCCCCCTTTCCTGAGACTAGTTTAAAACCTTAAATTAGGACCACATAAAGGCCTGGCCAGGTGAGGACAATACATTTCTTATTCTAAATGAAGTGTTTTAGAATGCTGAAAATCTTAAATATAGCAGAAAGTACGTATCAGAAGTAGTTCCCTGGTCTCATCATAGGTGGAGAGGAGCTCGGTTCTGGTTACCTGCAGCCTAGATCAGAGATTCTGCAGATGCTGAAACTCCAGAGCAATCAATACAAAATGCTGGAGGAACTCAGCAGTCAGGCAGCATCTATGGAGAGGAATAAACAGTCGACGTTTCAAGCGGAGACCCTCTCCAGGAGTGGAAAGGAAGGGGAAAGACACCTTGGTGTGCACATAATGGACGATCTAATCTGGACCCACAACACCATAAGGCACAGCAGCAGAATTAGGCCATTCAGCCATTGAGTCTGCTCTGCCATTCCATCGTGGCTGATCCCAGATCCCACTCAACCCCATACACCTGCATTCTCACCATATCCTTTGATGCCCTGACCAATCTGAAAACGAATGACTTCTGACTTAAGTGTACTCACAGACTTGGCCTCCATTGCAGTCTGTGGCAGAGCATTCCACGGATTCACTACCCTCTGGCCAAAAAAAAACCTTAACTCTGTTCTAAAAGGTTGCCCCTCAATTTTGAGGCTGTTCGTTCTAGTTCTGGATACCCCCACCAGAGGAAACATTTTCTCCACATCCACCTTTCCTAGTCCTTTCAACATTCAGTAGGTTTCAATGAGATTCCCCCGCATTCTTCTAAATTCCAGTGAGTACAGGCCCAAAGCTACCAAACACTCCTCATATGTTAACCTCTTTATTCCCAGAATCATCCTCATGAATTTCCTCTGGTCTCTCTTGATATGACAACACATCCTTTCTGAGATATGAGGCCCAAAACTATTGACAATACTCCAAGTGCGACCTGACTTGTGTCTTACAAAGGCTCAACATTATCTCCTTGCTTTTATATTCTTTTCCCTTTGAAAGAAATGCCAACATTGGATTTGCCTTCTTTACCACAGACTCAGTCTGCAAATTAACCCTCTGGGAGTCTTGCACGAGGACTCCTAAGTCCCTCTGCACCTCTGATACTTGAACCTTCTCTCCATTTAGATAATAGTCCCCACTATTACTCCTTTTTCCAAAATGCATTGTTATACATTTCCCAATATTGTTTTCTGTCTGTCACTTTTTTTTGCCCATTCTTCCAATTTGTCTAAGTCCTGCTGCAATCGCATTGCTTTCTTAGCACTACCTATCTTTGTATCATCTGCAAACTTTGCCACCAAGCCTTCAATTCCATTATCCAAATCATTGAGAAACAATGTGAAAGCAATGGCCCTAACTCTAATCCCTGAGGAACATCACTAGTCACCGGCAGCCAACCAGAAAAGGCTCTTTTTAATTCCGATTTGCTGCCTTCTGCCTGTCAGCCATTCCCCTATCTATGCCAATATCTTTCCTGTAGCGCCTTAGGACTTTATTTTAAGTAGCCTCTTGTGAGGCACCTTATCAAATACCTTACGAAAATCCCAAGTAAATTACATTCACTGCCTCTCCTTTGTCCACCCTGCTTGTTAATTCCTAAAAGAACTCTAACAGATTTGTCAGGCAAGATTTCCCTTTACAAAAACCATGCTGACTTTGACTTATTTCATCATTGGTCTCCAAGTACCTAGAAACCTCATCCTCAATAATAACTCCAATACTTTCCCAACCACTGAGGTTAGGCTAACTGGCCTATAATTTCCTTTCTTTTGCCTTCCTCCCTTCTTAAAGTGTGGAGTGACATTTGCAATCTTCCAGTCCTCTGGGACCATGCCAGAATCAAGTGATTCTTGAAAGATCATGACCAATGCATCTGTTATCTCTTCAGCAACCTCTCTCAGGACTCTGGGATGTAGTCCATCTGGTCCAGTTGACTTACCCATCTTAAAATCTTTGAGTTTGCCTAGCACTTTTTCCTTTGTAATAGCAATGGCACTCATTCCTGCTCCCTGACACTCACAGACCTCAGGCACACTGCTAGTGCCTTCCACAGTCAAGACAGATGCAATTAAGTTCATCTGCCATTTCTGCGTCTACACTTTCTGGGGAGATTGAGTTGTGTCAGGCTGCCCACCCCCATTCTAATAACTTTCTACAGGAGCACCATTGAGTGTGTCCTGTCTGGTTGCATCATTGTGTGGTATTGGACTGCAAGGCCCCACAGGGGTCAGTAAAAAACACGGAGAAGACCATCAGGGTCTCCCTTACCCCATTTGTGACACTTACCTGGAATGTTGCAGATGAAAGGCTCAAAGCATTGTTGAGGATCACCACCACCCATCCCACAATCTCTGTGGCCCACTACCATCAGGCAGGAGGTACAGAAGCATCAGGACTAGGACTGGGTAACAGCTTCCTCCCTCAGGCTGTGAGACTAATGAATACCCTGCCACCACCGAGGTCTTGTTACTAGGACAACAAACTGTTTACTACTTACTGTTTACCTGTGCTGCACTTGACTACATGCATTTTAATTATATTTATTAACTTATTTATAGAATGATATCTCTATGTGCTATTTGTGATATATGTTGTGTGGGTGCATGCTGTGCAGAGGATGTTGGGTTGTGTAAATGTAGTCAGATGACATTAAAGTTGACCTTGAGTGGGGGGGGGGTGGAGAGCAATAGAGATCCCAGCTGGGGTAGTAGTGAGAGAGGGTCTCACTGAAATCCTGTCAAAGAGAAGATTTAAACTCCTTCAGGGAAGGCATCCCTCGAGGAGACTACGCAGTGGAGTAGCAAATCGTAAACACAGAAGATTCTGCAGATGCTGGAAATCCAAGGCAACACCAATTGTTTTTCTTTCCAGGGATGTATCTGACATGCTGAGCGATTGCAAGTTTTTGATTATACAAGACAGAGCCAACATGCAAGTCAATCACAACAGCCCAGTTCAGAATCAGAATTAGGTTTATTATCACCGGCAAGTGACGTGAAACCCATAGGCCTCACCCCTGTCTTCCATTCACACTACAGTTAGATAATTAGGTTTATTGTTTTTTCTCAGCCACCGCGTCAGAATTTGCACTCAGGATCAGTTGTTGTCCTATAAACATGACTAGAGAATCAGAATCAGGTTTATTATCACCAGCAGGTGTCCTGAAATTTGTAAACTCAGTAGCAGTTCAATGCAATACATAATATAGAATAAAAATAAAATGATATATTAAGTAAATCAATTGCAGTACCTATATTGAATAAATTAAAAATCGTGCAAAAACAGAAATTATACATATTAAAAAAGTGGTGGGTTTATGGGTTCAGTAAACAGATTTAGGAATGGGATGGCAGAGGGGAAGAAGGTGTTCCTGAATCGCCGAGTGTGTGCCTTCAGGCTTCTGTACCTCCTACCTGATGGTAACAGTGAGAAAAGGGCATGCCCTGGGTGCTGGAGGTCCTTAATAATGGACACTGCCTTTCTGAGACACTGCTCCCTGAATATGTCCTGGGGACTTTATAGGCTAATGTCCAAGATGGAGTCGACTAGCTCTGCAGCTTCTTTCGGTCCTGAGAGAACCGCACTCCACACCGACCCTAAATTCAAACAAGGATTAGGTTGCACTTGCGTAAAATGGCACAGTAACAGTGGTTGAATCATCAGCGTCAGGCGGTCACACAGACGCTCCATTGTCATATCTGCTCTGTCCGCCGGTGCTACCTGCGGCGGATAGCACTGGGTCAAGGGGCGGCAACCAAATGTTACGGATGTTTCTCAAGTTACTTAGCTACGGGAGCAAAAGCTTTTGCGTTTTCCAACATCGCCGAAACGCGACAAAGTGGTCAGGTAGAAAGGCCTGATCGACTCGCGGGAAGGTTGGTCGGAAATTGAGTGCGGGGGAGCGGCAGGAAGCCAGCGGGTTCACTTCGGGAGCTCGGTACTGAGAGGACGTAGGAATCGTTCGCAGTGGGAAACTGCAAAAGCGAATTACTTCGCGGATCATTTCGATGACCTCCTGCCGCCTGAACCAACCGAGGCCACTTTAATCTCCCCAAGAGTTGGAGTTACAAGCATTAGTCTCCAATAGCAACGCCGGAGAGAAGGAGGGAGCAAGGAATAAGAGGCGAGGACCTGCCCTTTTTCTTCCGTAGTTGTTGTTACCTGTATTTCCATTCGTAGAGAGTTGATTTTTTTATCCACTGATACCTTAAGGTATCTGTATATTACTGGGGATTGTAAACTGGTGAATAAGCCAAATAATTTCTTTTGACATAATTTTGGATGCGCTGGATTCCAAAGAATAAGTTCTGCAAAAAAAACCTTAGGTCAATAAGCCAATTTTGAAAGCCTGTATTAATAATGACTTGTTTATTTTCAGTTGCTCAGTATTCAACAACTGTTGGCAACGAACTGCAAGATTTTTGTTTTTATATAGACCAACCTTTGTCGGCATTAATTTTTTTCCAAATGGATTCTTTTTACCCTCCAAACTTACTATTAAAGCGTGTCTTGTTTTATTCCATCATCTTAGAAATCCCTGCAAGAATTAATGAGACATTAGCTTTTTTTCTATACAGTATATCCATTTTATTAGGGTACAGAGTTTATCTAATTTCACTTTGTATGATAATTAATCTTTTAATGAGCTTATTAGAATTTACCATAAAGCAGTACAAAAACATGTTTACATAAAATTAACTAGTTCAAAGAATTTTTTTTCTGGCAATGTATGTCATGGTCCGGTCCATAAACTCTTGAGTTCCAGTTCACAGTCCGGTCCATAGTCTCTGGACTCCGGGTCTTCTGGCTGTCCATTGTTTCAGTTGGGCTTAATCACAGGCATCTGGTTCTCATATTGGGGCTGGAATATAGGTGGCCCTGGGTTTGAGTGTGGTTGCTGGAGATTGGAGAGGTGGGGCGTGCGGGCTGGCGGGCTGGCAGGCTGGCAGGCAGGCAGGCATTGCGGCTGTGAACTGCTGGGTGCATGCATGAATGTGGTTTGGAACTTGTTGAGGGAAAGGGAGTGGGGAAGGAGCTGGAATAGCTGGAAGGGGGTCGTCCAGGTCTGGTAATAGTGGACAAGGCGAGGGGGAGGTTGAGGGAAAGAGTGGAGAAGGAGTGGGGTAGGGATTTGGGATCAGAGGTAGGTAGCTGAGGAGAAATGGATTATTGTGAAGGGAGAAATAAAGGGAATGAGGAGATAGTGAGGGGATGGATGAATGAAAACCGAGACAAAGGGAATAAAAGAATAATAAATGACAGTGGAAAGAGCTCTGAAAGTGATGAAGATGAACAAGTTCAGAGAGAAGGTGTTGTCATAATTAGGTTTAATGAGAAGACGCAAAGACACATGAAGAAAATTAACCTGTTTGTGCTAACGACAACTCTGGCAAATAAGATAGGGGAAATAGTATTTGCAAAAGTCCTTAATGATGGCAACCTATTGGTAAGGTGTGTGAATGAGGAACAACTTGAGAAAGCACTCAAGCTAAAAGAGATAGGAAAATGCAAGGTGGAATATACAGGGAGGGTGGGAGCATGAAATGGTGGTTGTAAAGGAGTGATCACGGGTGTACCAATGAGTATAAACATGGAGGAGTTGAAGAAGAATATCAAAGGGGGAACAGTAATGAATGTTCTAAGACTGAAAACAACAAAGGAGGGAGTGAAAAAGGAAAGTGAATCAGTATTGATTGAATTTGAAGAAGAAAGAATGCCAAGGAAAGTGTTCCTGGGTTTCATGAGTTACCCAGTAAGAGTGTATTTTCCAAAGCCATTGAGGTGCTATAATTGTCAAAGGTTTGGACACATAGCTAAAAACTGTAAAAGGCAGAGGAGATGTGCTAGATGTGGGGGTGATCATGAATATGGAAAGTGTGGAACAGGAGTGCAACCAAAATGCTGTAATTGTGGAGCAGCTCATAATGTGGCGTATAGTGGGTGTGAGCTTATGAGACAGGAGAATAAAATTCAAGAAATAAGAGTGAAAAGAAAGATCACTTATGCAGAAGCTGTAAGAATATCAAGAGAACAGAATAATGCTTCTAATGACCAGAGAGCAATAGGGATGCGAGAGATGCAGCAACGAACAAATGGCAGGATTTATGTAGACAAAAAAGCTCTAGTAATATTCATTGCAGGAGTGATTAATAGTATGGCTGAGGTTAAGTCAAAAAGTGACAAAATTCAGCTGGTGGTCAAAGCAGCAGTGAACCATTTAGGGTTAGTAGGACTGACATGGGAAGAAGTGAGGGAGAACCTCACTAATCAGTCAAGCCAGGAAGTGTCATAGGTTGGTTAATACTCATTATGGTGATTCTTTTGCAACGGAATGCAAGGAGCTTACTGGCCAATGGCCAGGAATTCAAGCACTTTATTAAGGAAATGGTTGTAAAACCGGATGTAGTGTGTACTCAGGAAACTTGGTTGAAACCAGCTTTAGACTTTGTGGCATATGGGTATATAATTATAAGGAAAGATATAAATCCAGGGGGAGGAGGGGGTTGTGCTATGTTAATCAAGTAAGGTATACTGTATAGAGTACTGGAAAAAGGAGACGATCAGGAATACGTGGTGGAAATATGGGAGAGAGGGGAGGGAGTGGTGATAATTAACTACTACAATCCATGTAAAAGGTTGGATTTGGACAGCCTACTAAGGATACAAGGACAAACAGACATAAAGTAGTGTGGTGTGCAGATTTCAATGCTCACAGCACAATATGGGGGGATCCGATTACAGATTCAAATGGAACGGTAATTGAAGATTTGTTGGAAGAAAGGGATTTGGTATGTATGAATGATGTTAGAGGAACAAGGATAAAAACGACAACAGGAACTGAGTCGGTATTAGATATTACGTTAGTGTCTAATGTCTTGGCTGGCATTAGTAACTGGGGAGTTTGGACTGCTTCAACAGTAGGCAGTGATCACTACCCAGTTGTATGTTCAGTGGGTGAAAGAGTTGGAGTAAGACCAGGTGGTGGAATCCCAAAGTGGGTGTCTGGAAAAGCAGATTGGGGTAAGTTCCAGAAGTTAAGTGAAGAAACCTTGACAAAGATTGACATTTCTGGAAATATAGATGAATTAAACAGTCAGGTGACTTCAGCAATTATTATGGCAGCAGAAGGATTTATACCCAGGAGTAAAAATAGGATGAATAGAAAACCAGTGCCATGGTGGACAGAGGAATGTTGTCAGGCTGTAAAAAACAGAAATAGAGCATTCAGTCTGGTTAAAAGAACCCATAATATGCAGCATTTGATTCAATATAAGAAAGCACAGGCAGTGGTGAGAAGAACTATACGTCAAGCTAAAAGGGCAAGTTGGAGGAGCTTTTGCAACAAAATAGGAAGAACAACACTTGTGGGAGAGGTATGGAGAATGATTAAGAGGATGGGAGGAGATAGAAGGGATTGGGAATATCCAGTAATGATATCTGAGGAGGAAACAGAGGTCTCCAGCAGGGATAAGGCTGAGATCATGGCCAAGTCTTTTGTAAAGATACATAGTTCAGAAAATTTGTCTGAAGAAGGGAGAAGGAGAAGGGAAAGAACAATGAGTCAATACCCGGGTGTGTTAAACAAGAAGGAAGAAACATATGACATAATTGATGATCCATTTACTTTGGCAGAAATGGTGAGAGCAATAAAGAGATCAAGACCAACCTCCCCAGAGAAATATCTAATATGCTATGTTATGCTAAAAAATCTAGGAGATGGAGCGCTCTTGAAGTTACTGCATCTTTATAACAGAGTGTGGGAGGAGGGAAGATTACCAAGTGCATGGAAAGAAGCAGTAGTCATTCCAATAAGGAAACCTCGCAAGGGTCTGTCAAAACCCACTAGCTACAGGCCAATAGCACTAACATCAAATATATGTAAGGTAATGGAAAGGATGATAACTGAAAGGTTATCATATGATCTTGAGAAGAGAGGAATGCTGGCAAGTTATCAGAGTGGTTTTAGGAAGGGAAGGAATTCCATGGACTCAGTGATAAGGTTAGAGACTGAAATAAGGAAGGCCCAGGCAAATAAAGAATCAGTAGTTGCAGTGTTTTTTGACATTGAAAAAGCCTATGATATGATGTAGAAGGAAGGATTATTAATTAAACTGCACAAAATGGGGGTTTCAGGGAGAGGTTTTAATTGGATTGAAGACTTTTTGTTTGGTAGAAAAATTCAAGTTCGGATTGGATCAGAATTATCAAAACAGTACATAGTGGGAAATGGCACACCTCAGGGTTTGCCCGTTACTTTTCATCATTATGATCAATGATGTCTTCACAAAGGTACCAGTGGATATAGGTAGGTCACTGTTTGCGGATGATGGGGCCTTGTGGAAAAGAGGCAGGAACACTGAGCATATAATCAGGAAACTACAAGGAGCAATTGATGAAGTGGTAGAGTGGGTTATGATTGGGGACATAGATTTTCAGTAGAAAAAACTCAAACTGTATTTTTCACCAGGAAAAGAATTGAGGTAGGGAAGAAGTTAAGGATGTATGGGATTGAATTGGAAAGGGTTGGATCATTTAAATTTCTGGGAGTTATATTTGATTCACGATTAACATGGGCAGATCATATCAGGAAAGTTGAGGAGAAATGTAAAAAAGTAATAAACGTGATGAGATGCTTGACTGGTAGGGAATGGGAAGCAAGTTGTTCAGCATTGAAGAGAATGCATGTGGCTTTAGTAAGATCTGTGTTGGATTATGGAAGTGCAGCATATGGATCAGCAGCTAGGTCTCTTATAAGGAAACTGGACGTGATTCAGGCTCAGGTTTTGAGAGTGTGCAGTGGGGCTTTTAAAACATCACCAGTATCAGCCCTGCAGGTAGAAATGGGAGTAATGCCTTTGGAATTAAGAAGGATGCAATTGATGGCAAACTGCTGGGCTAATTTTCAGGGGCACAATGATTCTCACCCTGCTAAAGGAGTGTTGCAGGAGTCTTGGGAAAATGGGAGGTTTCAGAGGGAAAACTTTAGTCGGGTAGGGAATGATATTGCTAGATCATGTGGAGTGTTTGATCTAAGGATAAGTCCTTCAGTAGTTTATCCGGTTGTAGCTCCATGGAAGCTTGTATGGCCTGATGTAGACTGGCATTTGTTAGAGGTAAAAAGGAAAGGAAAATATAAAACTGATTTGGTAAGTGCATTTAATTGTCATGTGATGGAAAAGTATAGTGATTATACTTAGGTCTGTACAGATGGTGCTAAGGAACCTGAGACAGGAGTGACAGGGTTTGGGGTGGCTATAGCAACAAAAGCAATTGCAATCAGCAGAAGAACATCTGATAAGTTAGCGGTGTGTCCAGTGGAGATGATGGCAGTGTTGGTTGCGTTGCGTTGGGTGGAGAAATCTAAACTAGTCAAAGTGTTGATATGCTCAGATTCATCTTCAGTACTAGCAAGTTTAAGGTCTTCTCACTCAAACGGCCGGCAAGATGTACTTCATGAAGTCCTTCAGTCAGTCACAAGAGTTGCAAATCAGGGAGGTCAGGTTAAATTTCTATGGGTTCCAGCTTATGTAGGGCTGAAGGGGAATGAGAGGGTGGGTGAGTTGGCAAAGAAGGTGTTAAAGAAAGAAAATATATAGAAATGGACCTCCCTCAGTAAAGCAGAGGTTAAGTGTGTTATCTGGGAAAAAAATCAACCAAGTGTGGCAAGAAAGATGGGACAGGGAGGGGAAAGGGAGGCATTTATGTCAAATACAAAAAAGTGTTGCAGGTACTAGGGTAGGTAGTAGATACAGAAGAGACTAGGTTAATGTTTGGGCACTGTGCACTAAACCAAACACTGAAATTGATAGGGAAACACCAGACAGGACTGTGTGAGGAATGTCAGGAAGAGGAGTCAGTAGAACATGTAGTTCTGAGTTGCAGGAAGTATGGGATACAGAGAGAGATGATGAGAATTAATCTAAGGGAATTGGGGGTGCAGGACTTCACATTAAAAGGGTTGCTGAGCGAACATGAGGAAATCTGCAGATGCTGGAAATTCAAACAACACACACAAAATGCTGGTGGAACACAACAGGCCAGGCAGCATCTATAGAGAGAAGCACTGTCCATGTTTCAGGCTGAGACCCTTCATCAGGACTAACTGAAAGGAAAGATATTAAGAGATTCGAAAGTAGTGGGAGGAGGGGGAAATGCGAAATGATAGAAGACCAGAGGGGGTGGGACAAAGCTAAGAGCTGGAAAGGTGATTGGCGAAAGTGATACCAAGCTGGAAAAGGGAAAGAATCATGGGACGGGAGGCCTCGGGAGAAAGAAAGCGGGGGGGGGGGGGGGGGAAGCACCAGAGGGAGATGGAGAACAGGCAAACAACTAAATATGTCAGGGATGGGGTAAGAAGGGGAGGAGGGGCATTAACGGAAGTTAGAGAAGTCAATGTTCATGCCATCAGGTTGGAGGCTACCCAGCCGGTATATAAGGTGTTGTTCCTCCAACCCGAGTTTGGATTCATTTTGACAGTAGAGGAGGCCATGGATAGACATATCAGAATGGGAATGGGACATGGAATTAAAATGTGTGGCCACTGGGAGATCCTGCTTTCTCTAGCGGACAGAGCGTAGGTGTTCAGCGAAACGGTCTCCCAGTCTGCCTTGGGTCTCACCAATATATAAAAGGCCACACCGGGAGCACCGGACACAGTATACCACACCAGCCGACTCACAGGTGAAGTGTTGCCTCACCTGGAAGGACTGTCTGGGGCCCTGAATGGTGGTGAGGAAGGAAGTGTAAGGGCAGGTGTAGCACTTGTTCCGCTTACAAGGATAAGTGCCAGGAGGGAGATCGGTGGGAAGGGATGGGGGGATGAGTGGACAAGGGAGTTGCGTAGGGAGCGATCGCTGCGGAAAGCAGAAAGATGGAGGGAGGGAAAGATATGCATGGTAATGGGATCCCATTGGAGGTGGCGGAAGTTACGGAGAATTATACGTTGGACCTGGAGGCTGGTGGGGTGGTAGGTGAGGACAAGGGGAACCCTATCCTGAGTGGGGTGGTGGGCGGATGGGGTGAGGGCAGGTGTGCGGGAAATGGGAGAGATGCGTTTGAGAGCAGGGTTGATGGTGGAAGAAGGGAAGCCCCTTTGTTTAAAAAAGGAAGACATCTCCTTCATCCTGGAATGAAAAGCCTCATCCTGAGAGCAGATGCGGCAGAGACGGAGGGTTGCTGAGCATGGGTGAGAGAGCACAGGTTAGGGAATTTTTAGCTTTCTTAAGGGTTACAGGGGTTTTTTATAGGATGTGATAAACAGGAATAGGGTACTAGGATGGCTAAAGATGGGAGGATAAAGTGTAGGTTAGGGTATGTGTGTGTGCGATCGGGTGAAGGGATTTAGAGTGTGAGTCTCTCACTCTCCGGAGCAGAAGGTGGCGGTAATGCACCACTAAGCTGGGTGCCAACCGCCGTAAAACAAGATGGAGAGAGAGAGAGTGTGGTTGCTGGTTCGTCTTGTCGGTATCCTGTCCTTGCCTCTGTAGGGTAAGTCAGGCCGTCCTTGCTGTTACCCTATGGTGGGATCTGCCCCTTCCTGTCCTTGCACCGGTGGGGTAAGTGAGGCCGTCCTTGCCGTTACCCTATGGTGGGATCTGCCCCTTCCTGTCCTTGCACCGGTGGGGTAAGTGAGGCCGTCCTTGCCGTTACCCTATGGTGGGATCTGTCCCTTCCTGTCCTTGCACCGGTGGGGTAAGTGAGGCCGTCCTTGCCGTTACCCTATGGTGGGATCTGCCCCTTCCTGTCCTTGCACCGGTGGGGTAAGTGAGGCCGTCCTTGCCGTTACCCTATGGTGGGATCTGCCCCTTCCTGTCCTTGCACCGGTGGGGTAAGTGAGGCCGTCCTTGCCGTTACCCTATGGTGGGATCTGCCCCTTCCTGTCCTTGCACCGGTGGGGTAAGTGAGGCCGTCCTTGCCGTTACCCTATGGTGGGATCTGCCCCTTCCTGTCCTTGCACCGGTGGGGTAAGTGAGGCCGTCCTTGCCGTTACCCTATGGTGGGATCTGCCCCTTCCTGTCCTTGCACCGGTGGGGTAAGTGAGGCCGTCCTTGCCGTTACCCTATGGTGGGATCTGTCCCTTCCTGTCCTTGCCTCCGTGGGGCAAGTCAGGCCGTCCTTGCCATTAACCTACGGTGGGATCTGTCCCTTCCTGTCCTTGCACCGGTGGGGTAAGTGAGGCCGTCCTTGCTGTTACCCTGAGGCTGGACTGTTACCTTCCTTCCCTCTGAAGCCCTGCCGGCTACCTTGCCTGCATCAAGTTTAGCCGCCGGAGTGAGACCGTAGCCTTGCCATGCCAACAGTGTTTAGTGTCCATGTATGAGTCCCAGCCCTACGTCCTGTTCCCAAGGAGGGGTCCTGGCTCTGTTCTGAATTCCTGTGTTCCAGTCCAAGGCTCCGTGGAGGTTCCATTCCGTGTCCAAGGCTCCGTGGAGGTTCCATTCCATGTCCAAGGCTCCATGGAGTTCCAGTCCATGTCCAAGGCTGAGCTTCACGTCCTTGTCCAGCCCTGGAGTCCTGCTTCCTGCCCCCACGTCCAGTCCTGTTGCCTTGCCACGTCCAGTCCTCGCCTGGATCCAGAGTCCACGCCCAAGTCAAGACCCAGGTTCCGTGTCCTTGTTCAGTCTCTAGCTTGGAGTCCTTGTCCAGGTTCTTAGTTCCTCGTCCAGGTCTCACTTTCCTACTCTAGTCCTAGCCCATGCCCTGTCTCCTAGTCTTGTCCAGGGCCTGTGTCTTGTCCAGCATCGCTTCTTCCCCACTTCTCTTGCTTTCTTGATACACCTAGTCCTCTCCCTAGTACTTCAGTGTCTGTGTCTTGCTTTTGGATCTGTTCCCAACTCCCACCCTATGACAATGTAGGTCTTTGTGTGTGGTGAGTACACACTGGGAAGCTTGACTTCTAGCCTCTCTTTTGCAGATATTGAATCACGTTTGATGCTCAAGGCTACTGACAATTTTTCATTGATTCAAGATTTTTTAAACGACTGGATACAGCGATAAAATTTCATTCAGCTCTTTTCTTTTGCCCCAAAGATCGTGGAAAATCTTTGGTGTATCACCAGGCAAACCATTTATCATACAATTCCCAATTCAGATATGCATTGGATAGCACTAAACATAAGACCAAGGGTCGGCAACCTTTTTGCCTCTGTGGGTTGGATCACGTATTAATGAGCGGATGAAGGGTCAGATAAATGCCATAAAAACTTGAAATATGGGAATTATCCATTTAAATACATCTAGTTATGTTTTGCCTCAAATTAAAAAATAACACATGCTAAAAAATCAATAATGAGGAAATCTGCAGATGCTGGAAGCGCTGTTGACGTTTCGGGCTGAGACGTCGACAGTGCTTCTCCCTATAGATGCTGCCCGGCCTGCTGTGTTCCACCAGCATTTTGTGTGTATTGTTGCTAAAAAATCATTTGTGCTTAACCAAGGATGCTAATTAGTAATCAAAGAACTCAGTTTAGTTGCAATTTATTTCAATCAAGGCATCTATTGAATCTATTAAAAGGACACAAAGAATCTTTAAACATAAAACTTATGAACATGATGCATTGAATGGTGGTAAATTAAGTATAATAAAAAAAGAAAATTTTAATGCAAGCAGTCGATAAATCAATGTGAAACTTGATGCTGTTTGTTGCTTGAAAGCTTCTCAATGTTGGGTGTCAGACTTGTTGATGCCAAGAGCAAGGCATTATCCAGATGGGCATCAGTCAATCTTGTTCTCAAATGGTTCTTGGTGTGCTTCATTTTTGAAAATAATTGCTCACACAGGTTAAGTGCTGCCAAACGACGATGCCATCTTTTTTGCATGATCCACTAAGTTAGGATACTTCCCACTTTGATGAATATATTTTCTATAGAAGTCAAGCACTGACACATCTTTAGAATGAAATTTCGATCTCAATATGTTGTCACACTACATCTCAATCAATTCTATTTGAAAAATTTCTGATGCATCCAGTGGAGTAGCTAACAGCTTGAACTCATTTGCATGCAAACGAAAATCAGCAAAACGAGATGAAAACTCTTTTCTCAATTCTTGGACCATATTCACAATAATGCCTAGATCTTGTGCTTTACTTTTTCGAAAAGTGGGAAAATGTGCACAATTTTTGAAGCTAGTACTCCTACAATTGCAGCTTTCTTTCAAAGGCCACAATATGACCATACGTCTCACGTATCAGCTGATTTTTTTCCTTGAAGTTGTAAATTCAAGTTATTTAAATGAGATGTAATGTCCACAAGAAATGCCAAGGTTGCAAGCCAATCAGGATCACAAAAATGTGAAGCATCCTCATTTTTGCTTTCAAGGAATATTGCCACATCTTCGTGCAAAGCAAATACTCTTTCGAGCATTGACCCTTGGCTAAGCTAGTGTACATTGCAGAAATAAGCCAGGTCCCCATACTTTGCCTCTGTATCCAACAAAAACTGCTGAAACTGGCAATGATTCAATCCACGAGATAGGATCAGATTCACTGCTTTCACAACAATGTCCATAACATTCTTTAATTTCAAAGACTTGGCACATATTGCCTCTTGATGGATAATGCAATGAATTTTAACCAGTTTCTGTGCGATTCCAAGGTTTTCTACTTGTCATTGCAGCAATGCGTTGATGCCTTTTTTCTGTCCCACCATTGCTGGTGCCACATAGTTGTGATACCAATTAGCTTTGACATGTTGTTTCATTTCTGACATCTGGATATTTAGCGTGGATTTCTTGTTAAAACACAGTGATGCTGTTTCTGTTTACAAATTTGAATGATCCCACCTGAAAACCTGCGCGTGCATGGAGAGTATCTAATACATATTAATAAGGTAGTCTGCCTTCCCGTCATTCGTATTTACCAGTTTTTAGTTTGGAACAAATTGGAACCGGGAACGAGTGTAACAAGATACCATGCATGCCCATCAGTGCGGTCGCGTGAAACACGCAGAATAAGGAAACATCGCTCGCAGACTGGATAAGCATAGTATCCCAATACTTGCTCGCGGGCTGGTCAAAATACCTTCACAGGCTGGATGTGGCCCACGGGCTATAGGTTGCCTTCCCCTGCATAAGACCATAAGATGCAGGAGCAGAATTAGACCATTTCATCATGGCTGATCCATTTTCCCTCCCAGCCCCAATCTCCTCCCTATTCCTTCATGCCCAGACCAATCAAGAATCTATCAACATCTGCCTTAAATATACCTAAAGACTTGGCCTCCACAGCTGACTGTGACAATGAATTCCATAAATTTACCACTGTTGGGCTAAAGAAATTCCTCTTCATTCTAAAAGGCCTCCCCTCTATTCTGAGGCTGTGTCCTCTGGTCTTAGACTTCCTCACCATAGGAAACATCCTCTCCATCTCCATCCTATCAAGACCTTTCACCATTCGATAGGTTTCAATGAGGTCATTTTTCTGAATTCCAATGAATACAGGCCCAGAGCCATCAAACACTCTTCATATGACAAGCCATTCAATCCTGGAAGCATTTTCATGACCCTCCTTGAATCCTTTCCAGTTTCTGCACATCCTTTCTAAGCTAAGGGGCCCAAAACTGCTCACAGTACTCCACGTGAGGTCTCACCAGTGTTTTATAAAGGTTCAACGTTACATCCTTGCTTTTATATTCTAGTCCTCTTGAAATGAGTGCTAACATCACATAGGCTTTCCTCACCACAGACTCAATCTGCAAGTTAACCTTTGGGGAATCCTACACAAGGACTCCCAAGTCCCTTTGTGCCTCAGTTTTTTGTATTTTCTCTCTATTTAGAAAATGGTCAATCCTTTCATTTCTTCTACCAAAGTACATGTCCATTCACTTCCCGCCACTGTAATCCATTTGTCATTTCTTTGTCCATTCGAATCTGCAGCCTCTCAACTTCCTTAAAAATACCTGCCCCTTCACCTATCTTCATATCATCTACAAATTTTGCAACTAAGCCCTCAATTCTGTCATACGAATCATTGACATGTAATATAAAAAGAATCGGTCCTAACACAGACCCCTGTGGAACAGCACTAGTCACCGGCAACCACCCAGAAGGAGCTCCCTTTATTCCCAATCTTTGCCTCCTGCCAATCAGCCACTGCTTTATCCATGTTCGAATCTTTCCTGTAATGCCATGGCTTGTAGCTTGTTAAGCAGCCTCACGTGTAGCACTTTGTGAAAGGCCTTCTGAAAATCCAAGTACTGTATACAACTTCAACTGATTCTCTTTCTTCTGTCATGCTTGTATTTCTTGAACTTCAACAGATATGTCAGGCACGGTTTTTCCCTTCCATGCTGACTATGATCTGTCTCCAAGTACCTCCAATCTACAGCCTTAACAATCGACTCCAACATCTTCCCAAGCACTGAGGTCAGACTAACTAGCCAATAATTTCCTTTCTTCTGCCTCTCTCCCTTCTTGAGGAGCAGAGTGACATTTGTAATTCCCCAGTCTTCGAGAACCATTCCAGAGTCTAGTGATTCTTGGAAAATTATTATTAATGCCTCCACAATCTCTTCAGCCACCTCTTTCAGAATCCAGGTGTATACACCATTTGGTCCAGGTGACTTATCTGCCTTCAGATCTTTCAGTTTCCCTAGTAATGAAAACTTCACACACTTTTGCCCACTGACAATCTCAAACTTATGGCATACTGCTAGCATCTTCCACAGCAAAGACTGATGCAAAATACTTATTCAGTTCATTCGCCTTTTCCTTGTCCCCCTTTATTATCTCTCCAGTGTTGTTTTCCAGCAGTCCAATATCCAGTTTTGTCTCTCTTTTACAATTTATGTATCTGAAGAAACTTTGTGTATTTCTGGTTAACTTATTCTCATATTCCATCTTTACCTTAATGACTTTTTGGTTACCTTCTGTTGGCTTTGAAAGCTTCCTATTCCTCCAAATTTCCACTAATTTTTGTCTATTATATGCCCTCTCTTTGGCTTTTATGTTGACTTCTCTTATTCGCCACGGTTGTGTCATCTTGCCTTTACAATACTTCTTCTTCTTTGGGATGTATATAGCCTGTATCTTCTGAATTGCTTCCTGAGATTCCAGCCATTGCTGTTCTGCCAGCATCCATGCCAGTGTTCTTTTCCAGCCAATCCTGGCCAACTCCTCCCTCATGACTCTATAATTCCCTTTACTCCTCTTTAATACTGTTACATCTGACTCTAGCTTCTCCTTCTCAAATTTCAGGATGAATTCGATCACAGTCTAATGAAAAATTAAGACATAAGATTATTGATTTAGAAAATAGAAGCAGAAGAAATAGCCTACGAATTCTGGGCCTTGAAGAGTTAATGGAAGGTGCTCAGCCTACAGAATTCTTTGCAAGCTTTTTGGCACAATTATTTCCTCAAGTTTTACCATCATTACCTACGATTAATTGAGCTCATAGATGGCCTGTGCCCAGACCAGTTCCAGGTGCAAGACCCAGATCAATAATAATCTGTTTTCATGAATTTCGAACAAAGGAACTTTTAATTCGTGAATCTCATCGAAGAGGAATGATTGATTATAATGGCCAAAAGATTAGAATCGTTGAGGATTTTTCACCTGAGGTCATGAATGAGCGTGCTATGTTCAAATGGGTTATGTCGGAACTTTTTAAACAAAGGTTTCAAAACTTCTCTTCGTTCTCCTGCTTGGCTCATAATTATACTGAGGGATGGCTCTAAGAAATGGTTCCATTCGATTGAAAAAGCTCAAGAATTCTTAGAATCAGGAGATTAACTGTTCAGTATCTTTCTACATGAATAATTGCTTCTTTTACTTTTGGTGAACCTTTGTAGCTAACTCTCTTTTTGAACCTTTTAATGCTTTACTTAGAGAATAAGATTATAATTAGTTAATACCTTGTGTGTTCATATGTTTTGAATTTTTTATTATTTTATATTACACATTCTTCTTGAGGTTGTATTTCTATCAATAAGGCTTAGTATGGGTATTTTTCATTTTATCATTTTGAAACTCTAATAATTAATTTATATGTGTTCTTGTTATGAGGATTAAGTTTTTTTTCTCTGTCTGTTGCTTTGTCTAGGTTGGAATGCAGATAACCTTGAAATCAATTTGGAGCTAAACCAGTAGGTTTTTTTGGGGGGATGTTGTTACTAGTTGTAGCTGCCGATTATATTGGTCAACTTTCTGACTTTGGGAAGAAGGAGGGAGTATGTGTTTTTTTTTCTGGAAGCTGTTTTGGACTCTCAGCCAAATCTGTTGCATGGTTACCCTATCTCAAGGTTCATTGTTTGGTTTCAATACATATTCCAGTGGTTATTACTTCAACCTTTCTTTTAAATAGTATTAAAATAGGATCAAACTGTTAATTTACTTAGTCTTAACATGAAAGGGTTAAATCACCCTGTGAAACAGAATAAGATTTTTGCCTATGTTAAAAAACAAGATCCCAATTATTTTTTTACAAGAAACTCATGTACGTAAATGTGACAATTTATGCCCTTTTAGCCATTGGAGAGGGCTACATTTTCATTCCTCTTTTCAGGCTAAATCTAGGAAAGTTTTGATCTTTATAGATAACACAGTTCTCTTTGTCCAACATAAAGTAGTGTCTGATACTAATGGGCATTTTGTTATAGTGTCAGGAAAATTAGATAATAAATTAATGGTATTTGCTAATCCGTATGCCCCGAATAGAGATGATCCAGGGTTCTATGAGCATTTTTTTTCATTTTTGCCAGATTTGAGTCTTCACTCATTGGTGATGGGAGGAGACTTTAATTGCTGGTTAGATCCAGTTTTAGACCGGTTATCTTCTAAACCAGTGACACTCAATAAATCAGTTTTGTTTATTCAATCTTTCCTAATGAAAGGTGGTATTGTTGATGTCTGGCTTTTCTTACATCCAGCAGACAGGGAGTATTCATTTTTTTCTCATGTATATCATACGTATTCCAGGATTGATTATTTTTTTATTGATAGCCAAATGGTTCCATTAGTTTGATCCTGTGCATATAAACAGATTGCTGTCTCAGATCATGCTCCTATGTTTTTATCTTTAAATCTCCCTCAATAAACAGATTTTGGCATTTTAATCTAACTTTGCTATCTGATAAGGATTTTTTAAAGTTTCTGGAGAGACAGATTATTCTTTTTTTTTAAGAGAATATGCTAGAAGAGACTTCTAGTCTTATTATGTGGGATGCCTTCAAGGCCTTACTTAGAGGACAACTTATACTGCAAGTGTTAAGAAAAAAGCTAATAAAGAGAGACTTGAATTAGCTAATCAGTTGAAACAATTAGACCAAAAATATGTCTTGGCTCCAGATCCTGCTTTATATAAAAGGTGTGTTGAAATTAAAACCGAATGTGATCTTCTTTTAACATATCCAATTGAAACTCAACTCCTAAAAGATAAAAGTCGATTTTATACTCATGGAGACAAAACAGGTAAACTATTGGCTAACCAATTAAAAACACTTATAGCTAAATGGCAAATTAAAGAAATTTGTAAAGCTAATTTGTGATAGAACAACTCACCATCTAGAAATAAACGATACCTTTAGAGAAGTTTATTCTAAACTTTATAGTTCTGACCCTCCTAAAGATAATACTGTAATGAATAAATTTTTAGACCAATTAAACATACCTACATTTCCTGTTGATAACTGAAAACAGTTGGATCAACTTATTTCTTAAGAGGAAATTGCCGAGGCTGTATGTTCATTGCACTCAGGGAAGGTTCTGGGTCTTGATGGATTTTCTGGAGAATTTTACAAGGCTTTTTCCTCACTGCTTATACCTCATTTATGTTCAGTCTTCTTGGATTCCTTTAAGTTGCGTAGGCTGTCACAATCTTTTTATGAAGCTTCTATTTCACTTATTCTTAAAAAGAATAAGAACTCAACTGAATGCTCTTCATATAGACCAATCTCCTTACCAAATGCTGATACTAAAGTCCTATCCAAAATTCTGGCTTGTAGGATTGAAATTATTTTACTGTCTATCAGTTCTGATGATCAGACTGGATTTATTAAAAATTGATATTCCCACTTTAATATTCATCATTTATTAAATGTTATCTATTCTCCTTCTAAGGAGATATCAGAATGCGTGATATCCTTAGACGCTGAGAAGGCTTTCGATCGGATTGCATGGAATTATTTATTTAAGACCTTAGAAAAACTTAATGTTGTGCCCAATTTCATTCAATAGATCAAATTACTTTATTTATCTCCCTCTGCTCGGGTTCTTACTAGTTTTCAGAATTCCAAACCGTTTAAACGTCAGCGTGGAACCAGACAAGGCTGTCCTTTGAGCCCTTTGCTCTTTGATCTGGCCTTAGAACCCTTAGCCATTGCTTTACAAGAGTCCAGTAATATCCCTGATATTTTAAGGAGAGGTACAACCCACAAAGTTTCGCTCTATGCTGATGACCTATTGTTTTTTATTTCTAATGTCAAGACTTTGTTACCTCTTGCGCTTTCTTTACTCTCCTGTTTCAGCCAGTTTTCAGGATATAAACTGAATTTACATAAGAGTGAACTTTTTTCTTTGAATAATTTGGTATCAATTAATACTAACCTTCCTTTTAAAATTGTAAGAAATCAATTTACCTATTTGGGTGTAACAATTACTAAGAATTATAAACATCTACTTAAAGAAAATTTTCTTACCTTACTGAATTATGTAAAAAGGGCACTATCAATCTGGTCGCGCCTCTCGTTATTGTTGATTGGCCGAATTAATTCTATTAAAATGAATATCTTATCTAAATTTATATACCTTTTTCAGGCCTTACCCGTTTTAATTCCTAAATCCTTTTTTGATTCTCTTGATTCTATTCTGTCTTCTTATATATGGAAAAACAAACATTCTCGACTAAATAAAGTTCATCTTCAAAAAGCTAAAAAGAATGGAGGTTTAGTTTTACCAAGTTTTAGGTTTTATTACTGGGCAGTCGATATACGAAATCTTACATTTTGGTCACATTATATTAACCATGAGGACTATCTGGTATGGGTTTCTTCAGAAGCTAACTCTGTTAATAAATTTTCTATCATTTCTCTTCTTGGATCCTCATTTCCTCTATCTTTAAGTAAACTAACTGACAATTTGGTAGTTAAATATACTTTGAGGATCAGGGTACAATTTAGGAAATGCTTTGGTTTATTGAGATTTTCTAATTTAAGTCCCATTTTTTCTATTTTTTTTAAAACCTTCTATGACCGATCTAGTTTTTAAAGAATGAGATAGATTCGGTATTAAATGCTTCCAGGATTTGTTTGTTAGAGGAAGTATCTTTTTGTTTGAGCAATTGTCAGCTAAATATAACTTACCAAAGACCCACTTTTTTCGATATCTACAAATTAGAGACTTTCTGCGATCTCAAGTATATACATTTCCTAGAAGTCCCGATAAGAACTTATTAGATGTAATTCCTAATTTGAAAGCTTTTCATAATGGTTCAATATCCAATATTTATGGCATGGTGCTGGGAATGAAAAATGCTCCTTTAGACAAAGTTAAAAATCTCTGGGAACAGGATTTACAAACTTCAATTTCTGAGGAAACTTGGAATGAAAATTTTAAATTGGTTAACACTTCACCGTTATGTGCATGCCACTCCCTCCTTGTCATGGTTCCGGTTGGCCGTTCCCCTTTAACACTTCTTTCTCCCTGATTATACCCCAATTTCAGTCAATTGCTGCTAGTTACCCAATTACCGTACATCTGGCTCTCATCAGAGACTGGGAAATAAATACGATGGCGACACTATCACAGGTTGCCAGTTCGTTGGTCAATTCTCGTGTGATACTTCGTTTCCTGTTCCGATTAGAACCGTTAGTTCTAAGTTCCGCTCTAGTTTCTGGAGAGTCCTTGTGAATCCCGTCTCCTTGTCAAGATCCCTCTGGTTTCCTGCTCTACGTTCAGGTCTACGCCAGCCTCCCCAACTGAGTCGACGTGCCAGTGTCCTGCATTTGGGTTCTCCTCCGTCGCCCCCGTGTAACAGAACGAACTGGCCAGAATGAACCCAGCGGACATAGACCCGGTGCAACAGGCCCTCGTTAGCCAGGGCTCCCTACTGGGCATACATGAGCAACTACTCAGAGAAGTCATGAAAGATCTTCGTGCCCTGTCTGAGGATGTAAAGAAGGTCAGTGAGCAGGTTGACCGGGTATCCGCTCCCCTTACTCCGTCCCTTCCAAGAACCCAGTCTGACCAAACCGCACAGCCGGTGATGGGTACGCCCCTTGGCTCGACAACACAATCACCTCGAGAGCCTTACGTACCCGAACCAGAACCCTACGCTGGGGACATAGGGAAGTGCTGGACTTTCTTACTGCAGTGCTCTCTGGTTTTTGAGCAACAGCCACGTACGTACAGCTCGGACAGATCAAGAATTGCGTACATCATGGGGCTGTTATGAGGAGATGCCTTATCATGGGCCACCGCAATCTGGGACAACAGGCCAGAGGTCTCAACCTTCGTCTCCGAAATGAGGAAGGTTTTTGAACAGCCCATTCGCGGGAAGGACGCCGCTAGGAGCCTTCTGACTCTCTGTCAGGGCTTGCGAAGCCTAGTGAAATACTCCGTAGAGTTCTGAACATTAGCGGCCGACTCTGGGTGGAACGACGAAGCACTACAGGAAGTGTTCGACGGGGTCTCTCTGACAAGATGAAAGATGAATTAGTGGCCAGGGATGACGCGAACAGCCTGGACTCTTTGGTCTCTCTAGCCACCAGGGTAGATAATCGACTTTGAGAACGTCTGAGAGAAAAGACCGGTCACCCCGCTCCTCGGGTCATCCTACGGCCCACCTTACCATCTTCGGCCAGCCACTCTTCCCCGTTTGCTCCTAGTGCAGCTCCGCTCAAACTGTTCTAGTGAATCAGACGACACTCCTTTCAGTTCCCCAAGCCTGGATGCAGATCCAAGCTACTGTAAACTACAACCAACAGTCCCTGTCCTTGTCTACCTTGATAGACTCCGGTGCTGAGGGGAATCTATTGGATGAAGACATAGCTGCCCAGGCCGCAATTCCTTGGGGGCCATTGTCTACCCGTCTGGAAGCCCGGGCACTGGATGGAAGACTTCTGGCTCGAGTCACTCACCGTACTCCACCACTGACTTTGCTCCTCTCTGGGAATCATTGGGAGCAGGTACAATTTAACCTACTCTCCTCTCCTCAGGCCCCGATAGTACTTGGATACCCCTGGCTATGCCACCATAATCCTTGCATTGATTGGTCTACCAGGAGGATAGCCAGCTGGAGCCCGTTTAGCCACGCCACCTGTCTGCTGTCGGCCCTATCCCCTAGGGAGGATACAGCCACCTTGCCCGTCTTTGAAACCCTCGACTTGTCCAGAGTTCCCACAGAATACCATGACCTGGGACGGGTATTCAGCAAGCAACGTGCTCTTTCCTTGCCTCCACACCGCCCATATGACTGCGCTATCGACCTTCTCCCCGGGGCCTCGTTCCTACCAGTCGCCTGTATAACTTGTCCCAGCCTGAGAGAGAAGCCATGGAGAAATATATTAGTGAGTCTCTTGCAAAGGGCATTATTCGACCCTCATCCTCCCCGGTGGGTGATGGATTCTTCTTTGTGGGGAAGAAGGATGGCTCTCTCTGTCCCTGTATTGATTATCAAGGCCTAAATCATTTCACCATTAAGAACAAGTACCCACTGCCTCTTATAAATTCTGCGTTCAAACCACTTCATGGAACCACAATCTTCTCGAAGTTGGACCTCCGAAACGCCTACCATTTGGTCCGGATAGGGGAGGGGGACAAGTGGAAGACAGCTTTCAATACCCCGTTAGGCCACTTCGAGTACTTAGTCATGCCTTTCGGCCTCACCAATGCCCCTGCAGTTTTTCAAGCCTTGATTAACGATGTACTAAGAGTCTTCATTAACCGCTTCGTGTCTGTCTACCTGGATGACATCCTGATCTTTTCCAGCAGTACCCAGCAACACATGCACCATGTCTGTCAAGTCCTGCAGAGGCTTGGGGAGAATAAATTGTTTGTAAAGGTGGAGAAATGCGAATTCCATGTCCCCTCGGTCAGCTTCCTAGGTTATATAATCGAGAGGGGACAGGTGAGAGCTGATCCCGAGAAGATCCGGGCTGTGGCGGAGTGGCCCAAACCCACGGACTGCAAGCAACTCCAGCGGTTCCTGAGGTTTGCGAACTTCTACCGCCGGTTCATCAGAAACTACAGTCAGGTGGCGGCTCCCCTTACCCGACTTACCTCACCTGCCACTCCTTTCCTTTGGAACTCCGAGGTGGACTCAGCATTTGCCGAACTGAAGAGGTGTTTCACGTCTGCCCCCATTCTGATTCAACCGGAGCCCTCCTGTCAGTTCATTGTGGAGGTTGACGCCTCTGACTCCGGGGTGGGAGCATACCGTCCCAACGTTCGGGCCCGGATCAGAAACTACATCCCTGTGCCTTCTTCTCTCGCCGATTGTCTTCCGCTGAATGAAATTATGATGTGGGGAACCGGGAGCTACTAGCGGTCAAGCTGGTGTTGGAAGAGTGGAGGCATTAGTTGGAGGGGGCGGAACACCCAGTCATCGTCTGGACAGACCACAAGAACCTTAAATATATCCAGATCGCCAAATGGCTGAATTCCAGCCAGGCCCGTAGGGCATTGTTTTTTGGCCGGTTGAGGTTCTCCCTCGTCTATCGTCCGGGGTCCAAGAACGGGAAGCCCGATGCCCTTTCCCGCCAATATGTTTCCGAGGAGGATCTTCCCAACCCCAAGATCATTCTTCCACCATCCTGTGTAGTGGCTGCCCTCACCTGGGAGATCGAGTCCAGAGTCAAAGAGTCCCAAAGGACGTAACCCGACCCGGGCACCGGACCTCCCAATGGCCTCTTTGTACCCGATGCTGTTCGATCACAGGTTCTACAGTGGGGGCATACTTCTCGCTTTACCTGCCACCCCAGAGTCCATTTGATCCTGACCCTCCTGAAGAGGCATTTCTGGTGGCCCTCCATGAACGCTGACATCCGTTCCTATGTTTCCACATGTTCTGTCTGTGCCCGTGGAAAAGCCTCCCATTGGCCACCTGCAGGATTACTCCATCCCTTACCTGTACCTGGGCGTCCCTGGTCCCATATCATTTTAGATTTAATCACCGGTCTGCCCTCTTCACATGGAAACACTGCCATACTCACTGTGGTAGATTGTTTCTCCAAGTCAGTGCATTTTGTGGCCCTCCCCAAACTACCTTCTGCGCAGGAGACCGCAGATCTTCTCGTCCGCCACGTCTTCCAACTTCACGGAATCCCCGTGGACATCATCTCTGATTGAGGTCCCCAGTTCATCTCACAGGTATGGAAGGCCTTCTGTCAAGCCTTAGGTGCAACAGCCAGCCTGTCGTCCGGCTTCCACAATCCAGTCGAATGCGCAGACGGAATGGGTCAACCAAGACCTGGAGGTGACGTTATGTTGTGTAACGGCAAACCACCCGTCAACCTGGAGCGACCATCTCCCATGGGTTGAGTACGCCCACAACTCCCTGGTGAGATCTGCCATTGGGAGGTCCCCGTTCGAGTGCTCCCTTGGGTACCAACCCTTGCTGTTCCCTGCTCAGGAAGAAGAGATCACGGTACCGTTGGTTCGGGACCATGTTGATCAGTGCCAGAAGGTTTGGGAAGAGACTCGCACAGCCCTACTCAAATCAACCAATCGGAATAGGAAAGTGGCTGATCGACACCGGACTCCAGCACCAGAGTACCAACCGGGGCAGATGGTGTGGCTTTCCTCCAGGGATATCCCGCTCAAATGCGACCATTCAAGGTCGATAGGATTATCAAACCCACAGCAGTCTGTCTCTCGCTGCTAAAGTCCATGCGTATTCACCCAACCTTTCATGTGTCCCAGATAAAACCAGTCTCTGTCAGCCCTTTGTGTCCTTAGCTGAGACTCCTCCCCTGCCCGGCTCATCGACAACCATCCGGCATACACCGTCCGACGACTGCTAGATGTGTGCCGTCGGGGCAAAGGCCTCCAATACCTGGTGGACTGGGAGGGGTACGGTCCTGAAGAACATTCCTGGGTCCCCCACTCCTTTATCCTAGACCCTTCCCTCATCCAGGACTTCCATCGGGACCATCCAGACAGGCCCGGAGTAACGCCGGGAGACTCCCATTGGGGGGGGGGAGGGGGGGGTACTGTCATGGTTCCGGTTGGCCGTTCCCCTTTAACACTTCTTTCTCCCCGATTATACCCCAATTTCAGTCAATTGATGCTAGTTACCCAATTACCGTACATCTGGCTCTCATCAGAGACTGGGAAGTAAATACGATGGCGACACTATCACAGGATGCCAGTTCGTTGGTCAATTCTCGTGTGATACTTCGTTTCCTGTTCTGATTAGAACCGTTAGTTCTAAGTTCCACTCTAGTTTCTGGAGAGTCCTTGTGAATCCCGTCTCCTTGTCAAGATCCCTCTGGTTTCCTGCTCTACGTTCAGGTCTACGCCAGCCTCCCCAACTGAGTCGACGTGCCAGTGTCCTGCACTTGGGTTCTCCTCCGTTGCCCCCGTGTACCACTCCTACAATTTAAAGTGGTCCATAGGGCCCACAGACCAAGGATAAGCTATCTTGTTTTTATTCGGATATATCTCCCTATTGTGATAGATGTAACAATGGAGAAGCTTCACTAATTCATATGTTTTGAACCTGTCTGAGCCTTGAAAAATACTGGAAGGAAGTATTCCAAACTTTCTCTGTACTTTCCAAAGTAAATTTTAAGCCTAACCCTTTGACTGCCTTTTCGGTATTGTTGGAGGAAAATATATTATTTTGGAGACATCTGATTTGCACATTTTGACTTTTATTTTTCTAATAGCTAGGAGGACACTCTTCCTTAAATGGAAGGATGACATTCCGCCTACTCACACTCAATGGTTATGTGATGTTATGTCATGCTTAAATTTGGAGAAGATCTGTTGTTCAATTTCTGAATCCAGCCAAGACTTTCAAACATAGTGGTGACCATTTTTGAACTATTTTCAAAACCATTGATTTGCTGTTAAAGTACAGATGTTGGCTAATAACATATTTCACTATATGATAAGGATTTTTTTTCCTTTTTTCTTTCTTCACCAAACAGCGTTGATAATGGTAGCGGGCTTAGTTTCTTTTTTTAATATAATAAAATGATCGCATTTCAATATTATGATTTAATTTACATGAATATAGGGTAATGAGATTACAAGCGTGATTCAAATATAATGTATTTGGTATTACTTAATTTTTTTGACATAATATATATCTTCTTGTACTCTGTATTTTTCTATGTAGAAATTAACAAAAATATTGAAAAAGAAAAGGTGATTTATCAACCAATCCTTTTTGTTCATCCTCAACACCTATTTGTTTTCTTTCAATCTGTCATTGTTTCTTTACTTTCACTGCCTCATCTACTTTACCATGTTGATTGGCCTTTGCCTTAGCTATTAACTTTAGTTGCATATGCCATGGCATTATAAAACTCTAAAAGGTGGCTTGCTCTTTTTTTAATCTAATGCCAATGTCTCATTACTCAGTGGAAAGGATCTGTTATTATTTGCTTTCCCCATCCTTCACAACTTTGAACATTGCTCTCATATCACACTAATACTTTAACTACAAAAAAGCTTTTCAAAACATTTTAACTGGCATCCTCAGTTTACTCTCTGAAGTACCCTGTTATCAATCAGAAAAGCCAGGCAGTTGGCCTTATCCCTGTACTACACACAAAATGTTGGTGGAACGCAGCAGGCCAGGCAGCATCCATAGGAAGAAGTACAGTCAACGTTTTGGGCCGAGACCCTTCGTCAGGACTAACTGAAAGAAAAGATAGTAAGAGATTTGAAAGTAGGAGGGAGAGGGCGAAATCCAAAATTTTAGGAGAAGACCAGAGGGGGTGGGATGAAGCTAAGAGCTGGAAAGGTGATTGGCAAAAGGGACACAGAGCTGGAGAAGGAAAAGGATCATGGGATGGGAGGCCAAGGGAGAAAGAACGGGAGGGGGAGGGGAGCACTAGAGGGAGATGGAGAACAGACAAAGATTGATGGGCAGAGAGAGGGGAAAAAAGGGAGGGGGAAATAAATAAATCAGGGATGGGGTAAGAAGGGGAGGAGGGGCATTAATGGAAGTTAGAGAAATCAATGTTCATGCCATCAGGTTGGAGGCTACCCAGCCGGTATACAAGGTGTTGTTCCTCCAACCTGAGTTTGGATTCATTTTGACAATAGAGGAGTCCATGGATAGACATATCAGAATGGGAATGGGGCATGGAGTTAAAATGTGTGGCCACTGGGAGGTCCTGCTTTTTCTGGCAGATAGAGCATTGGTGTTCAGCAAAATGGTCTCCCAGTCTGTGTCGGGTCTCACCAATATACATTTGTATAAAAAGCCACACCGGGAGCACCGGACACGGTATACCACACCAGCTGACTCACAGGTGAAGTGTCGCCTCACCTGGAAGGACTGTCCACCAGAGAAAGCAGGATCTCCCAGTGGCCACACATTTTAATTCCACGTCCCATTCCTATTCTGATATGTCAATCCATTGCTGCCTCTACTGTTGAGATGAAGCCGCACTCAGGTTGAAAGAACAACACTTTATATTCCATCTGGGTAGCCTCTAACCTGATGGCATGAACATTGATTTCTCTGACTTCCGTTAATGCCCCTCCTCCCCTTCTTACCCCATCCCTGATATATTTAGTTTTCCCCCCTCCCTTTTTTGACTCTCTCTCTGCCCATCACTTTGCCTGTTCTCCATCTCCCTCTGGTGCTCCCCTCCCCCTTTCTTTCTCCCGAGGCCTCCCGTCCCATGATCCTTTCCCTTCTCCAGCTCTGTATCCCTTTTGCCAATCACCTTTCCGGCTCTCAGCTTCATCCCACCCCCTCCGGTCTTCTTCTATCATTTCGCATTTTCCCCTCCCCCTCCCACTTTCAAATCTCGTACCATCTCTTTTTTCAGTTAGTCTTGAGGAAGGGTCTCAGCCCAAAATGTCAACTGTACTTCCTATAGATGCTGCCTGGCCTGCTGTGTTCCACCAGCATTTTGTGTCTGTTGCTTGAATTTCCAGCATCTGCAGATTTCCAAATGTTTGCCTTATCCATGTACTGAGGCTTTTAATGAAGTCTCTCTTCTGCTGACTCGTAATCAGACCGATTGATTACTTGTGAATAACTGTGATGTGCAAAATGTAAAAAAATCAAAATTATGAAAATTAAAATGTTATTTTACAATAAGTTTACATGAATACTTGTGTGGCTAGGATTACAGCATTTTGCAGTGTTTGTGCAGTTTACTGAGAGTGCCTCCTTTGGAAATTACTTCATTTGATTAGTTCAGCTTCCTTGTGGCTGTGGTGTTTTACTATTTATTGTTATGTTTATTATTTAGTGTTGCATTTGTTATGTTATGATTGCACTGCCCCTGGGAAACGCTCTCATTCTGCCCTGCAGAACTGATGTACGGTTAGAATGACAATAAAGTTTTTGAATCTTGAAATCTTGAATCTTTAGCTAAATCACAAGAACAATCACCAAAATGTGTATTTTCTAACCAAAATATGAGAATAATAACATAGTTTTAGAGTGCTTAAAAATACTCTTTATATAATGTCCTGAGGAAATTCTATATTTGGATATTTGTCATACTGTTTGTCAATATAGGTTATCTGTAGGTATAGGTCATGATAGTTTAAAGTAATTTCACTTTTTAACAAGGGTTGCCTTTTTCTCATGAACAGTTCAGTATAAAAGGGAAAACTCCCTTTTCATGAGAAAACCAGACCCAAAGAAATAACACACATTAATAATTTGAAATGTCTTGATAGAATACTAAAAATGATGATTTGTGTTCTTTATATGCTGCCCAATAGGAAAAAGGACCAGTTTACATTCTCAGACTTGTATCAGTAAATAGAAAGTCAAAGTTCAAAGTAAAATTTATTATCAGAGTACATTCATGTCACCACACACAACCCTGAGATTTGTTTTCTGCAGGCATACTTAGCAAATCCTTAGAACAGTAACTGTAAGCTAAACACAGCATGAAGAGTTAACTGTAAACAAACTGCAATGTAGACAAATAATTAGCGATAAATAATGAGACAGAAATAACAATATAACAGAGTCTTTAAATGAGCGTTGCTATCCCCCTTTGTTCAAGAGTCTGATGGTTGAGGGGTAGTAACTGTTCTTGAACCTGGTGGTGCAAGTCCTGAGGCACCTGTACCTTCTAGCTGATAACCACACAACAATTACAGCACGGAAACAGGCCATCTCAGCCCTTCTAGTCCATGCCGAACGTTTACTCTCACTGATGGCAGGAGTGAGAAGAGAGCCTGGCCTGGGTGGGGAGGATCTTTGATGCTGCTTTTCCACGGCAACAAATCATGTCAATGTGCTCAGTGGTTGGGAGGGTTTTACTGTGATGTACTGGGCCAAATCCACTACCTTTTTTTTGGATTTTCTGCTCAAAGAAGGAAGGTTTTCTCGCATATTAAACAACTCAAAGCTGACATTGCTCTCCTTCAAGAAACTCATAGTTGTAGTTTTGATCATTCTCGGCTTTTGTCAAAGTGGGTGGGTCAGCATTTTCATTCATCCTTTGCCGCCAAAGCTAGGGGGTTCTCCATCCTTATTAATTCAAATATTCCTTTTGAACTCCATAATAAGATATCTGGTACAAATGGCCGTTTTATTATTGTTTCTTGTAAATTATATAATGCTAAAGTTGTACTAGCAAACCTGTATTCTCCCAATTTTGACGATGTTAATTTTTTTGAACTTTTTTTCTCCTCACTACCAGATTTAAACTCATACTCTCTTATACTGGGTGGCAATTTTAATTGTTGGTTAGATCCTAATTTGGATCGATCATCCTTTGTTACTAGATTACCTACTAAATCTGCCTTAGCTATTCACTCTTTTCTTTCTAATTATGGTATCTCAGATTTATGGCATTTCCTTCATCCTACTGAGAGAGATTATTCTTTTTTTTCACATGTTCACCATACCTTTACTAGAATTGACTATTTTTTACTTGATAATCAACTTATTCCATTTGTCTATTCTTGTGATTATCAGAGTATACTGATTTCTGACCATGCCACAATTACTTTGTCTTTAAATTTTCCTGGTCTCCCTCAGAGGAATAAACATTGGTGTCTTGACTCGACTTTATTATCGGATGATGATTTTCTAAAATTTATTAAGGATTAGATAACCTTTTATTTTAACACTAATACGTCATCTGAAATGTCATCCCAGATTGTCTGAGATGCCATGAAAGCATATTTGAGGGGTCAAATAATCTCTTATACAGCAAATCTTAATAGAAAGTCCTGTACAGATCGCTTAGACCTCATTAATCAGATTAAAGAATTGGATCAACTGTATGCTCAAACTAAGAACCCTGAACTATACAAGAAGTGTGTAGAACTTCAAACTAAATTTAATCTTCTGTCTACTCAACCTGTTGAACGCCAACTTCTTGAAAGTAAGAGTCGCTTTTATATTCATGGTGACAAATCTGGTAAATTTCTAGTCAATCAGCTGAGGCGTTCTAAATCTAATCAACATATTACAAAGATCCGGAAGGAGAATGGAGACTTTACATCAGATCATTTAGAAATCAATGACATATTTTAAAATTTTTACTCTCGACTTTATTCCTCTGAATCTCTGAATAAGAATATTTCTGTTGATCTTTTTTTAAATAATCTGAATATTCCTTCGCTTTCATCTGATCTTAAAGCCAAACTTAATGCGCCTATATCATCAGAAGAAATATCTTTTGCAATTTCTGCATTGTCTTCAGGGAAATCTCCTGGACCTGATGGGTTCCCCGTAGAATTTTATAAATCATTCTCTTCACTTCTTTCTCCTCAGTTACTCTCAGTACTATCTGACTCATTTAATTACGGTAAATTGCCACCCTCTTTTAATGAGGCATCTATTATTCTTTTATTAAAAAAGGGTAAAGACCCAACAGAGTGTTCCTCATATAGGCTGATTTCTTTGCTTAATGTTGATGTTAAAATCTTGGCCAAAGTTTTGGCTTATAGATTAGAAACTGTTATTCCCCTCTATTATTTCTGATGATCAAATTGGTTTTATTAAAAACCGTCTTCCTTTTTTTAATATTCGGTGTTTATTTAACATTTTATATTCACCTTCAACTGGGATTCCTGAATGTGTTATTTCCCTCGATGCGGAGAAAGCATTTGATTGTATAGAGTGGAACTACCTTTTTGCAGTTTTAGAAAAATTTGACTTCGGTCAAAGTTTTATCTCTTGGATCAAATTGCTGTATCTGTGTCCTACTGCCTCTATTTTGACTAATTTTCAGAAATCCCAGTTGTTTAACCTCAAACGTGGTACCCGTCAGGGATGCCCTTTAAGTCCCTTTCTCTTTGATTTGGCTATAGAACCTTTGGCGATAGCATTTCGAAGCAGTCCTGAATTGACTGGGATTTGGAGGGGGGGTGTTGAGCATAAAGTTTCTCTTTATGCTGATGACTTACTACTTTTTCTTTCAAATCCGTCTACATCCTTACCTCCAATGTTCTTACTTCTTGATCAGTTTAGCCAGTTTTCTGGCTATAAACTTAATTTACATAAGAGTGAACTTTTCCCAATTAATAAAGAAGCACAAGAATTAACATTTCGTGACCTCCCTTTTAAAGTAGTTCATAATCAATTTACTTATCTTGGGATTACAGTCACAAGGAAGTTTAAAGATCTTTTTCGTGAAAATTTTGCCAATCTTTTATATACTACAAAACAGAGTCTGTCACAATGGTTACCTCTATCTAATGTCCTTGGTAGGTCGTATTAATATTGTTAAAATGTATGTTGTCCCTAAATTTTTATATTTATTTCAATCAACCCCAATTTTTATTCCTAAATCTTTTTTTGATTCCTTAGACTCTATTATTTTGTCATATCTGTGGAAGAATAAGCATTCTAGAATTAATAAAGTTTATCTCCAAAAATCTAAAAAAGAGGGTGGCATGGCCTTACCTAACTTTATTCTATATTATTGGGCAGCCAATATACGTTGTGCTACCTTTTGGTCTTTTCTCCATGGCCAACCCGAGTGCCCTAATTGGGTGGCAATGGAGTTGAGCTCCACTAAAGATTTATCTATTTCTGCACTTCTTGGCTCTGTACTCCCTAGTAGTTTGTCCAGATTAATTGTTAATCCTCTTGTTAGACACACTTTGCAAATATGGGCTCAGTTTAGGAAATTTTAGGAAAATTTAGGTTTTTCCTTTTCTAGCCCTATCTTACATAATCACCTTTTTTTACCTACTATGTATGATTCAACATTCCATGATTGGTACAGGAAGGGCATTAGACATTTTGAAGATCTTTTTATTGATAATCGCTTTGCATCTTTTCAACAGCTCTCTGCTAAGTTCAATCTGCCTAATGCTCATTTTTTTAGATATCTCCAAATTAGACACTTTATTAATCCTTTAATTGCTAACTTCCCTGAAATGCCTGAGAAAAATGTTATGGATTTCTTTCTTTCTATTAATCCACTGGGTAAAGGTTTAATATCATTTATTCATGATAAATTAGCATTCTTACGGCGTGCCCCTGTGGATAAAATTAGAATGGCTTGGGAGCATGATTTAAATATCTCTTTATCTGATGAGACTTGGGACTCGATTCTCAAATCGGTTAATTCAACCTCTCTTTGTGCTCGCCATTGCCTTTTACAGTTTAAGATTGTTCATAGAGCCCATATGTCTAAATCTAAACTATCTCGATTTTACCCTAATATTAGTCCTCTTTGTGATAAATGCAAAAGGGGAGAGGCCTCTCTTATTCACATGTACTGGTTCTGTCCTAGCTTAGAGAAATTTTGGAAAGATGTCTTCATAACTTTATCTTATATTCTGAATCACCACTTAGAACCTAACCCTTTAATTGCTTTGTTTGGTTTTTTGGGTGAGACAGATTTACGTTTGAGTTCAACTAAGTGTCGAATATTATCTTTTGCCTCTCTCCTGGCGAGACAGTTAATCCTCCTTAGATGGAGAGATGTTGCCCCGCCCACCCATGCTCAATGGCTTAATGATATTATGTCCTGGTTAGACCTTGAAAAAATTCATTATTTAGTTTTCTTAATTCGGATATAAAGTTCCATAAGGTCGGGAAACCTATTATTGAGTACTTTCATAACCTTCCTCTTAACTAAGGTTTTTTTTTCGGTCCCTTGCTTTCAGCTCTTTTTTTTGGTAGTAGGCATTATTATCTTCTGTTGCTAAGTGTACTTACAGTTTTGGGGGTTTGATTGTCCTGATTTACATTCTCTATATTGTGTTGTGGTTGGTCTGGAGTTTTTTTTGTTGCGGGGCTTGGGGAGGATACTAACTTTACATGTCTTCAATTTGGGTGCTTTCTCAATTATCTTTTTTGTATTATATTATTATTGTATGTTTATTTTTGCACTGTATTAATTTTCTTCATTTTGATTTGGGTTTTTTTTTCTATCTGTAGTGATGTAGAAAATGCATAAAAAAACTATTTTAAAAAAAAAGGCATTGCTCGTCCCTTACTAGCAAGTAATAGAGCCAGTCAGCACACTTTCCACCACACATCTATAGAAGTTTGCCTAGGTTTTCAATGACATGCTGAACCTCTCCAGACTCCTGAGGTCATGCTTTCTTTGAAATTATATGTATGTAGGGTTTTCAGTAACAGTAACAGTGGTGTTAACTGTTCAGGCTAACAAAACGGCTTCTCTGTATTTGATAATGAAATGGCTTCTCTGTAATGCTGTAATAGGATCCTGTGCCTCATATGTTTGGGTTATGGGTATTGCAAGGAGAAGATGGGTGAGGACTTTTCGGAGACCCTGTCGGTGCACCCCATGTTTCAAGCTGCTCTTAAGGAGGAATGTGGTCACACCGGGTGGGACATGGGAACTGTATGATGTGCCCAGTCGAAGTCCAGGGTGGTATGGCCTGGTGAAGTAGCGAGAGTGATGGGGATCCCCAGATACTCCGGAGTGCCTGAGGGTGAAGCCTTTTTAGTGGACACCCGGAGAATCTCGAGGGGGAATTGAGATTCCCAGCTGGGGTGCTGGTGAGGCCTGAGCTACAGAAGCTCTCGGTGTTGCAGGCACGTCGGATGGTGGCGAACATCAGGAACACCATGCCACGGAGATCACTTTTAAACAAGGGATGCCCCTGGCACATTTGTTCCTGGTGACGGTGGAGCTTTTAGGGGGGCTTCATGGCCTATGTCAGGAGAAAGGGGAAAAGCTTTCTGAGTATCTTTTCCGGGTAGAGCGAAGGCTAAATTGTTTGAGGTGAACAGGGTCAACTGGGGGCATGGAGTCTACATGTATATGATGGGTTCAGGACGGGTCCTTTCAAAGAGTGACACCCAAGAATTTAAAGTTACTGACCTCCTCCACCTCTGATCCTCCAATGATTACCGGCTCATGGACCTCTGGTTTCCCTCTCCTGAAGTCCACAATCAGTTCCTTGGTCTTATTGACATTGACTGAGAGGTTGTTGTTATTACACCACTTAACCAAGTTTTCAATCTCCCTTGTATATAATAATTCATCACCCCCTTTGATAGAGCCCGCAACAGTGGTGTGCTCAGCAAACCTGTATAAGATGTTGGAGCTGTACTCAGCTACACAGTCATAGGTGTAAAGTGAGTAAAGCAGGGGGTAAGTACACATCCCTGCAGTGCTCTTGTGCTGATGCAGATTGTGGGGGACATGTTTTGGCCAATCTGAACTGACTGGAATCTGCAAGTGAGGAAATCCAGGATTCAATTGCACAAGGGGGTATTGAGGCCCAGGTCTGATTTAGTTTTGAGGGGATGATGGTGTTAAATGCCGAGATGTAATCGATAAAGAGCATCTTGATCTATGCAGCTTTTGGTGTCCAGATGTTCCAGGGATGTGTGAAGAGCCAACAAGATGGCATCTGCTTTGGTAGGTGAATTGAAGCTGATCCAAGTCACTACTCAGACAGGAGCTGATATGCTTCAACACCAGCCTCTCAAAACACTTCATCACTGTGGAGGCAAGTGCCACTGGGTGATAGTCATTTAGACAGGCTAACACACTGTACTTGGGCATTGGTACAATTGAAGCCAGCTTGAAGCAGGTGGGTATCTCACACTGCTGGAGCGAGAGGTTGAAGATAACTGTGAATACCCCAGTCAGTTGGTCAGCACAGGTCTTCAGTATTTGGCCAGTTACTCTCTCCAGACCTGGTGCTTTGCTTGGATTTACTCTCTTGAAAGTAGCCTGCACACCATCATCAGATAGATGTTCCTTGGGAAATGCACATTTTGTTCTTTTCTTAAATTATTAGATCTATGTAATGATTATAAAATCTCCATCAACAATTTATTAATCTCTTTTTATAAAGCAGGTGTCTGGAGAAAGGCAAAAAATCAGTGCGTTACACCTTTGCGATTAGAGTGGGATTCTTTGCTGCAGTAACACAATGAACCGTGGATCTTGTTTGCGACCATTTGGGACAAAATGTATATCTGATCAGTTTAAATTGTAAGTAATAAATGTCAGTACTCATGTTTTCTCCAAACTCCCCTTTCATGTAAAATAAAATATTACAACTTCTGAGCCGCCTCTTACGAAAGCATGCTTCCAGGTATTAGCTGTTGGTAAGTTTGTTGTTCGTTAGCAGATCAGCTCCCACCTACATTCTAGCCGGGCTACATTCAACAAACATTTGTTCAAGTAAATGTATTGTCCATATATTACCTTGAGATTCATTTTCTTGCAAACATTTGTGGATGAAGACCAACAAACAATCAATGCGCAGAACATAGTAAACTGTCCAAATAAAAATAATATTGAGAACAAGAGTTGTAACGAGTACTTGAAAGTGAGTCTATAGGTCATAGAATCAGTTCAGAATTGTTGTGAGTGAAGTTATCCACACTGGTTCAGGAGCCTGATGGTTCCGGAACCTGCTGCTGTGAGATCTAAGACTCCTGTGCCTCCTGCCCGATGGTGGCAGTGAGAGGAGAGCTTGGCTGGATGGTGCGGGTCTTTGATGATGGATGCTGCATTTAAATGTACTCAATGGCAGGAAGTGTTTTGCCTGTGATGGACTGGGCTGTATCCACTACTTTCCATTCCTGGGCATACCAGGTAATGATGCAACCAGCCAGGATACTACCTACTGTGCATCAGTGGAAGTTTATCAAAGTTCTTGGTGATATGCCGAATATACACAAATTTTTAAGAAATCAGAGGTGCTGTTGTGCCTTCTTTGTGATGGGACTTACAGTACATGCTGGTCCCAGGACAGATCCTCTGATATGTTAACTCCATAGAATTTAAAGCTACTCACCCTCTCTGCTTTCATTTCCCTAATGAGGATTGGCTCATTAGAGACCTCTGGCCTCTTCTTCCCATTACTGATAACCAACTCTTTGGTTTGCAGACATTAAGTGAAAAGCCTCTGATATTGGTAGGATTTTGCTGGGATGAAACTGCAGAAGTGGGTGTTGTGAGTCTTTGCTGCTGTAGATCTTGGCTGTCAATACCTGGATTATGTGAGAGGCACGTTGGCTGTGTGGAGTGCCTAGCTTCTCCTTGGAGAGCTGGAGCATTTTTTTTATAACCGAAGAGCATTTGGACATATTCTTTAGTAAGCTGCACTGGCTGTTGTGACAGAAAAGCATGACAGATTCTGGTTGTAGTCTGGCCACTATTTAAGATGCTGCTTCATATATCTTTGCCCTTGCTAAGGCAGCTTCAGCTTTATACTCTTCTCTGAGTACACTTTATATAGCCTCTAAATGTGTTCTACACGAGCTTTCTCTGTGTTTGTGTGAGCTTTCTCCATTTCTTCACATTTAGCATAACCCACCGGAAGACCATAAGGTATAGGACCAGAATTAGCCCATTTGGCTCATCTAGCCTGTTCTGCCATTCCATTATGGCTGATCCATTTTCCTCTCACCTCAATCTCCTGCCTTGTCCCTGTATCCCTTCATGCTCTGACCAAACAAGAATCTGTTAACCTCTGCTTTAAATATGCATGTAAGCGGGTGACCATCGAATGCTATTCATCATTGTTTAAAAGTGTACTTAGGCAGTCATCCGGGTAGTGCTAGAATAGGTGTCTTTGCCTCTAAGTGGAGATGGTGATGTCATTATGCACACGCGGGATAGTGGGGAGACCATTTTGTTTTCTGCTGCAGGAGCTGGTGGGGCTTTGGAATTGAGTTCTTCGCAGGGATGCTGGGCATGGTGAGGAAAGATTTTCACAAGTAAAGAACTCGGCGCTGGATAGTGTGGCTTGCAAAGTCCTCACTGGCCAAGTAGAATTGCTACTGCCGTATTAGTACTGTATTAGTTTTGTGCGATTTTCTTTGTATTTTTATACTGCATACGCAATTGGTCGAGACACAAGTGTGTGGATTGAAGGTTAAATGGAGATTGTAATGGCTGGGCCTGATTGTAAAGTCATTCATTTTATTTTAAGACCCTCTTCTGGCACTTAAACATCAAAAACAGATAAAAGAATTAAAACCTGAAAAAGTAGTTGTTGTCCTGAGTGTGTACTTATCCCCGGGCTACAACATACATAAAGACTTTGCCCCCACAGCCAAGTGTGGCAACAAATTCCACAGATTCACCACTCTCTGGCTAAATGAATTCCTCCTCGGCACCTTTCTAAAAGGATGCCCCTCTATTCTGAACCTGTGTCCTCTGGTCCTAGAGTCTCCCACAATAGGAAACATGCTCTCTACACACACTTTCTCGAGGCCTTTCAATTAAGTCACTCTTCATTCTTCGGAATTCAACTGAATACAGGCCAGAGCCATCAGATCCTCTCTATATGACAAGTCATCCAATCCTGGAATCATTTCCATGAAACTCCTTTGAAACCTCCCTAGTTTCAGCACATCCTTTCTAAGATAAGGGACTCAAAACTGCTCACAGTATGCTAAGTGAGGCCTCATCAATGCTTTATAAAGTCTCAGCATTACATCCTTTTATATTCTACTGCTGAAATGTACACTAACATGGCATCACCACCTCAGCCTGAAAATTAACCTGTAGGGAATCCTGCACAAGGACTCCCAAGCCCCTTTGCACCTTAGAGTTTTGTATTTTCTTTCCATTTAGAAAATAGCCTATCCTTTAATTTCTTCTACCAAAGTGCATGACCATAGACTTCCTGGTACTGTATTCCATTTGCCACTTGTTTGCCCATTCTCCAAATCTGTCTAAGTCCTTCCACAGCCTCCTTGCTTCTTCAAAACAACCCACCCCTTCACCTATCATTGTATTGTCTGCAAACTTTGCAACAAAGCCATCAATTTTGTCATTCAAGTCATTGACAAATAACTTAAAAAAGAATCGGTGCCACCACTACAAACCGGCAACCAGTCAGAAAGGATCCCCTTTTCACACTTGTTGCCTCCCGTCAACTAGCCAATGCTTTATCTGTGCTAGTATCTTTCCCATAAAACCATGGGCTCTTAACTAGTTAAGCAGCCTCATGCATGGCACCTTGTCAAAGGCGTTCTGAAAATCCAAGTACACAACATTCACCGATTATCCTTTCCTATCCTGCTTATTATTTCTTCAAATAATTCTAACAGATTTATCAGACAAGATTTTCCCTTGAGGAAACCATGCTGACTATGGCGTATTTTATCATGTGCCTCCAAGTACCCCGAAACTACATCCTTAACAATTTTCTCCAATGTCTTCCCAACTACTGAGGTCAGACTAATTGGCCTATAATTTCCTTTCTTCTGCCTCTTTTCCTTTTTGAAGAGTGGAGTGACATTTGCAGTTTTCCTGTCTTCCGGAAGCATCCCAGAACTTAGTGATTCTTTAAAGATCATTACTATTGCCTTTACAATCTCTTCAGCCACCTCCTTTAGAACTCTAATGTGTACACCATCTTACCTTCGTTTCAGTTTGTTAAGGACCTTCTCCCTAGTAATGGCAACTGCACACACTTCTGACACTCTTGAACTTCCAGCATACTGGAGTTCCAGCACAAAATGCCACCATCTACCATGAGCACCTTTTTTCTCATTGACTGGTGGCAACTCTTATCACTCAGATTGGTCTCCTCTTTATTCTTTGCAAATCACTCCCCAAACAAGGGCAGTTGAGACCTAAGATTTCACAATATTATTTTTGGGGAAATTACTTATTTGTGCATTTTGGGAAATTCAGTTTACAGCCATTTCTGAAGAACAGTGTTCTTAGTTAGAGCGAGACTTTCATTTTGGTTGAAATTGTTTTCGTCTAATTTTAGTTCAATGGCTTACTTTACCATTGTAAATCTTTGAATTCAACTGTAAGTATGGTGGGAAAGCACAAAACTGATTGGATGAGGACTAACCAATCAGGAGGGACAAACTATGGTGGTATAAATACCACCAGACTAGGCATACCCTGGCATCATCCCTGAAGAAATTGCCAGAGTTTGTCATCAAGACATTGGTCATAATTGATACCTATATCCAGCTGGAAGCTCAAGAAGCTATGTATGGAACCAAAAGAGATGGGGGAGATTTTGAACTATTTCTTTTCTTCGGTATTCACTAAGGAGAAGGATATTGAATTGTGTAAAGTAAGAGAAACAAGTAGGGAAGTTATGGAAACTATGACGATTAAAGAGGAGGAAGTACTGGCGATTTTAAGGAATATAAAAGTGGATAAATCTCCGGATCCTGAAAGGATATTCCCTAGGACCTTGAGGGAAGTTAGTGTAGAAATAGCAGGGGCTCTGACAGAGATATTTCAAATGTCATTAGAAGCGCGGATGGTACTGGAGGATTGGCGTATTGCTCATGTGGTTCCATTGTTTAAAAAAGTAAATCTAGCAATTATCGGCCTGTAAGTTTGATGTCAGTGGTGGGTAAATTAATGGAAAGTATTCTTAGAGATGGTATATATAATTATCTGGATAGACAGGGTCTGATTAGGAGCAGTCAACATGGATTTCTGCATGGAAGGTCATGTTTGACAAATCTTATTGAACTTTTTGAAGAAGTTACTTGGAAAGTTGACGAGGGTAAAGCAGTGGATGTTGTCTATATGGACTTCACTAAGGCCTTTGACAAGGTTCCACACAGAAGGTTAGTTAGGAAGGTTCAATTGTTAGGTATTAATATTGAAGTAGTAAAATGTATTCAACAGTGGCTGGATGGGAGATGCCAGAGAGTAGTGGTAGATAACTGTTTGTCAGGTTGGAGGCCGGTGACTAGTGGTGTGCCTCAGGGATCTGTACTGGGTCTGACGTCGTTTGTTATATACATTAATGATCTGCATGATGGAGTGGTAAATTGGATTAGTAAGTATGCAGATGATACTAAGATAGGTGGCATTGTGGATAATGATGATACTAAGATAGGTGGCGTTGAGGATAATAGGTTTTCAAAGCTTGCAGAGAGATTTAGGCTAGATAGAAGAGTGGGCTGAGAGATGGCAGGTGGAGTTTAATGCTGATAATTGTGAGGTGCTACATTTTGGTAGGACTTATCAAAATAGGACATACATGGTAAATGGTAGGGCATTGAGGAATGCAGTAGAATAGAGTGATCTAGGAATAATGGTGCATAGTTCCCTGAGGGTGGAATCTCATGTGGCTAGGATGGTGAAGAAAGCTTTTGGTATGCTGGCCTTTATAAATCAGAGCATTGAGTATAGGAGTTGGGATGTAATGTTAAAATTGTACAAGGCATTGGTAAGGCTGAATTTGGAGTATAGTGTACAGTTCTGGTCACTGAATCATAAGAAAGATGTCAACAAAATAAAGAGAGTACAGAGAAGATTTACTAGAATGTTACCTGGGTTTCAGCACCTAAGTTACAGAGAAAGGTTGAGCAAGTTAGGTCTTTATTCTTTGGAGCATATAAGGTTGAGGTGGGACTTGATAGAGGTATTTAAAATTGAGGAGGATAGATAGAGTTGATGTGGATAGGCTTTTTCCATTGAGAATAGGGGAGATTCAAACAAGAGGACATGAGTTGAGAGTTAAGGGGCAAAAGGGGGTATCACGAAGGGGAACTTCTTTTCTCAGGGAGTGGTAGCTGTGTGGAACGAGCTTCTAGTAAAGTGGTAGAGGCAGGTTTGATATTGTCATTTAAAGTAAAATTGGGTAGGTATATGGACAGGAAAGGAATGGAGGGTAATGGGCTGAGTGCAGGTCGGTGGGACTAGGTGAGAGTAAGCGTTTGGCATAGACTAGAAGGGCCGAGATAGTCTGTTTCCATGCTGTAATTGTTATATAAGAGTTTAATCATACACTGTCGTCTGCTTGGACCCATAGTTGGTTCCCAGCATTTGAATAATCCTATTTAAATGTTTCTGTCGTAATGCGCTGGACATATAATTTTAAATCGCTCTGTTTGATTGTCCCTTTCTCTGAAACCTCTTCCAGTCCTATAGACACCAGATTTTTTAATGTTAAATTTGAAATTTAACGGCACTGTAAATCTGAATTAGCAATATATGAAAATATAATTTGGATTTTTTTTTAAGTCAGAACCCCTGGGATTTGATAATGTTGACAAAGGCCTTGAAAGAAGCACAGAAAGCAAGAATGGGAGAGTCAAAATTCCTGAATGAGATAAAGTCCTTTAACCATTGCTCACTCAGGCATGTGGAAAGTGTGGAAAAAACAAGAACTTCTCTGCAAAGTAAGCTATGCATGTAGTTGGAACGCTTCTTTTGATAAATAAAGCACAATTGTTTCAGGTGGTTGAGAGGTGAATAACTGAAGGGTACACATCAAAAGTGTTTGGCACCATTAACTTTTCTTGGAACAAATGATGAGGATTCAGAAAGGGTGTGGATACAGATGCAACAGTATTGTCGATCCTTTCGAAACGAGGGAGGGAAAATTGCAATGATATATGAGGGGTCTTGCTGAAGGGTTTCGGCCAGAAACATCGACTGTACTTTTTTCCTAGATGCTGCCTGTCCTGATGAGTTCCTCTAGTACCTTGTGTGTGTTGCTTGGATTTTCAGCATCTGCCGATTTTCTCTTGGTTATGACATGGAAGTGACATCTTGTGAGAAAAAAGGCATTTGATTTGATTGGGAAAAAAGAGCTGGCTCTTTCCCAATGGGCTGAATTAATTATTTTTTGTGCTGCTACAGCCTGATACCAACAAACAGATAATTTGTTTGTTGACTGCCATTCCTGATTTATCTGCATATAAACATTTGCTAACTCACTGGCTTTCCAGAATTATATTTATGGATGTGGACAAGGCCAGGTGGCTCTCTCCTTTTCATATGCTGACTAAAGGATCAAAAAGTGGAAGATTCCAGTGACCTGAAACTGACCCTTATGATGTATTTCAAAAGAAACATGTTGTCTTTTTCTCCATCAGGTATCCCTTTTCCAATCATGGGCATCTTCTCTGGACTTGCTCCCCTCTGAGTCCCACACCATACAGCTGGAATGAGTGTTTGCATTCCTTCTCTCTGAACCATCAATTTGTGGTTAGACTTCTACCAACACAGGTATCAGAAACCAACAGACGTGGAACAGATGTTCCACTCATCTCCAAATTGTCAACTATAGAAAGGACAGAGAGAATAAACCCCAACCCATTTAAATGAGTCCTGATGCAATGAATCAAAAGAGCAACAAATATCTTCAACTCCGAGTGATCCATTTAGTCTCTAGCTGACTATGAGATGCTCAAAAGTTCAACAACATCTAGGACCATTTCAGGTTCACTGCAGAAAACTGCAGCTAGCACAAATAAGTTTGCCACATTAATCTGGGCATGTATAACTACTCTACAGGATTTGTCCATTCCTTTTATGATTTTAAATACTCTAATTGTGCCTCTGTTTCAAGGTGGGATGTTGATCAAGTCTCTGGAAAGAGGGCACATTATTTTTAATGTGATTGGGCATGCAGATTCTCAAATTAACATATTGTTTGAAAATAGGATCTTCAAACAAATTAAATACCTCCTCAGTCTTTCTCTATTCAAAATTCTAACCTTGATGTCAGTGACCAAGCAGACATTTCTGACCTCATGCTTGGAATGATGGGTTAGTGAATCACAAACTGTTTCTGTAAGATTCCTGCAGAAATTGTAGGAATCTTTACAAAGACATGAACTGCCAGAAGAACTCATTCGATCAAACAGCATGTGTGGAAGCAAGAGGATGATGGCTGATGCTTCAGGATGAGACCTTCAAAGAGGAAAGGCAGGCAGTACTCGAAGTGAGAGGAAGGGTTAGACGGAAGTTGTTAGATGATAGGTAGAATGAAATTGTGGGAGGATAATGGGCAAATGGAGGTGGGTGAGAGATGTGGAGAGTAAGTGTTGAAACAGACAGGTGGATGATAGTGGAACCAAGTAAGAGGACAATGAATGGACAAACCAATTGGGAGAGTGGGGCAGAGAAAGTGAATCAAGCAACCCAGGTAGATAGATATGTGGGTGAGGGGCAGGTGGAACCAAGTGGCCTGGTGGGAGAGGGTAATCAGTTCAGGTAATGGTTGGAGAGAAAGAGAGGGGTAGGTAAGGTAAACAAAGGCAGAGAACAGAGAAAGAACACAGTATTTCCGGAAACTGGAAATTTCAGTGTTTATGCAACACGCACAAAATGCTGGAAGAACTCAGTAGGTCAGGCAGTATCTATGGAAAAGAGTAAATGGTTGACGTTTTGGGCCGAGACCCTTCATCAGGACTGGGAAAAAGGTAAGTCAGAGCAAGAAGGTGGGAGGAGAGGAGGAAGAGGTACAAGGTGGTTGGTGATAGGTGAAACTGGGGGGGCGGAGGAGGTGAAGTAAAGAGTTGGGAAGTTGATTGTTAAAAGAGACAAAGGGCTGAGAAGGGAAAATCTGCTAGGAGAGGACAGAAGGCCATGGAAGAAAGGGAAGGGGGAGGAGCACCAGTGGGAGGTGATGGGCAGGTATGGAGATGAGGCGAGAGAGGGAAATGGGAATGGTGAAGTGGGGGGGGGGGCAATAAATGAAAGTTTGAGAAATTGATGTTCATGCCATCAAGCTGGATACTACCCAGATAGAATATAAGGTGTTGCTCCTCCAACCTGAGTGTGGCCTCATTGCGACAGTAAAGGAGGCCATGGATTGACATATCAGAATGGGAATGGGAAATAGAATTGAAATGGGTGGCCACTAGAAGATCTTGCTTTATCTGGTGGACGGAGTGTAGAGGCTTCGTGTGGTTTCCCGATCTATGTTGACCTTAACATGGCTCGAAGATGGCTAAGGACAGGTATGAAGAATTGAAATGACATACAACCAGAAGCCGAGGACAGTGTGCAGGCACTCTGCAGAACAGTTGCCAAGTCTGTGCTGGGCCCTGCTGAGGTAAATGAGGCCATATCATGAGCTCCAACTGCATTGGACCAGGTTGGTGTATGTGCATGTGAATCTTTGCCTCACCTGGAAGGACTGTTCAGGACATAGGATGGCAGTTAAGGGACAAGTGTTGGACCATTGTAAAATACAAGGGAAGGGTTTGGGTGGGAAATGAACAGACCAGGGAGCCAGAGAGAGTGGAAAGCAGAGGATAGGTGGGAGAAAGATGAAGATGTGTGGGATTCCATTCGAGCAGGTGGAAGTGGCAGAGGCTGATGTGCTGCCTGTGGAGACTGGTGATTCATGTGCTGGAATATGCAAGGTGTCAGTTACCTCCTTCAACAGCTGAGATCAGATTTCTAGCCTTCAAAACAAAATCAGTGGCTTATTCTGTTTGAAGAATAATTTGAGTAATATAATTGAAATCTTAAGATAATAAAGGAGATTAAATTCAGGGTCCCAATGATATATGATTAGCTGTGGAAGACTAAAAAGCAGCAGTGTAGCTTTAAAAAGTATGAAGTCCATTTGGATCCCAAATTCATCTGAAACTGAAATCTTCAAATACAAAGTTTGTAGTTCGCCATTGTGTGTGGTGAATGTGAATTTCTAGAAGCCTTCTGGAATGAGCTGGGAAAGTTGATGTTAGTACATACTGAGCTAAGGATGGTGGGTTTGAAAGGAAGAAATAAAACTAATCACTGTTGCCATATGTTGATTGATATTGAAGAACTTGGAAGTCCTTTCCTACGTTTTTTTTCTATTTTATTTTTCCTAATATTGGAGATAGTGTAGGATCAGTAGTGAAATGGTGGGATGGAGATAGTTAATGTGGGTTTGATGTAGGAAGGTGGAATTTACGGTGTATCTATGTTGTACCACATCAGGATGGGATGGCCATTGAACTAACTTGTTAATTTTTACCCGTTCTCTGTGATTTGCTCAGAAAGTGAGAGAGAAATGCTTAAAGTAATGGAATTTTGTGAAGGATTTTCTGATAGTTTGAAGTGCCAGATATTTCATGGGAATTATATTTTGGTAAAGTGTGGCGAGATTGTGGTAGAATTTGTGCCTCTATGTCCGAGATTAAGAAAAATATTTTGTAAATGTCTGTTTTTTTTCTTTGAGTATACAGGATTTGATCCAAATCCTGCCTTGTTAACTTCTCCAGTTATTTAAGGTGCATTGTCTCATTTGAGTTAGCTAGCTTCGTGGCCCATAACAAATAGTAGTTTAACCAAGTGATTAGGTTTACAAAATATAATTAAAATATTTGTTTAATCATCAGCAATTGAAATTGAAAAAGCCATGCACGCTTGGAGACTGGCAAAGATCTTCGAAATGTGGAATAAACAGTGGATTGCATACCAGCCAGGAGACAAAGAGGGAGCAGTCACAAGGCATCCAAAGCCAAAGAACACTGATGAAGATTGACCTTGTTGAGTCTGAGTGGTAAACACAGCTGGAGTGAGCTGGTCTTCTGTGTGTAACTAACAAAGTCCAGAGCTTCAAACAAGCCATTTGAACTAAACCAATTGCTATTTCAACTTTATTTCATATGCTTATCATTTGATTAAAATTGAAATACAATTTTCTGGGTGACTTTATGATCTGACAATAAACTTACTCTCTTTCTCAAACAGAGAGTGACTAATACATTTCCTTGTCATATTTTTAGTTACCAGTTTTTCTGTTCCTGTACCAAGTCTCTAATTTTCTCATTCAGCATATCTGGGTTTAACTGAACCAATAAAGTTAATCTTTAGCCAATACAAATATTTTTGTGCCTAATCAATAACTGTTATTGAGGGTGAATGCATGTGGTACAACTGAGATGCCGGTGGGACTTGAGGGTAACTTTGACTCAGTGGAAACTCAAGTTGGACCAGCTTCACAATTCACCACCAAGATGGGACTGCTAAGTCTTTCAAAGACAGATGAAGAGGAGTATACTTTATGATCAACCTTGTGATGTACAAACGTGGCGGCATTATTCCAGTCTTGCTCACCTGACCTGGAACATCTTGTGATCAGGCATCATCTATTTTATCTGCCACGAGAGTTTTCAGCCATCATCTTGTACATCCCACATCAGGTCAATGTCAACCAGGCTCCAGACAAACTGAGCCTCAAAAAGGTGGCATCAATCATTAAGGACACCCATCACCCAGGAAGGAGGTGCAGAAGCCTGAAGACACACACTCAGCAACTCAGGAACAGCTTCTTCCCCTCTGCCATCCGATTTCTGAATGGACATTGAACCCATGAACACTACCTCATTACTTTTTTGCACTATTTACTTAATTTGTATCATATATGTAAATATACACTTAATGTAATTCAGTTTTTTATTGTTGTTCTTAGTATTGTACTGAAGCTGCAAAATCAACAAATTTCATGACATATGCCTGTGATTTAAACTTGATTCTGATGAGAACTGAGAGCTAGGTAGTTAGCTGTTACTAACACAGGATGAAGAATTGAGGGGACTTTGGTCATTTTGATTGGAGGAGACTCCTCCAGCAATACATGATGGGGAAGATGCCTCAATACAGAGAGTGCGCTGGTTAAGCCAATAGTGAAGGGAAACCAAGGATGAAGTCCTTGGAAGATCAGTCAAAGGAAATTGTCACACAAGGAGCTTAATGGAGTACAGAAACTGGTAGCACTTAATTGTTTAACTGAAGATTGGATAGCTTGTCTGCAGCAAGCTAACATAGAGTGGGACTGATCAGAAGAGGAAACCGAAAGGTTCTGTGAGGAGGTAGCACACCTTAAAAAGAAGCTTACTGACTTGTGGGGCAGAGGAGAGCAGGTTTGATTTGATGCATATGAATGAGTTTCAGTTGCAGTGTGAGAAAGAAAACAAAAAGAAGCCCAAGTAGCTGGGAATGAAGTGGGAGGGATTGAAGTAATGGTGTAATGATTTAAAGATGGCTATGAATGTCATTCAGAAATCAGTACACGAAAAGTGACACTGGCGATCACATAAAGTAAAGCTGCATGAATGATTTGCTGCTTAGAGAGCAATAAAACAGACATTGCAGAAGGGAGTGTTACAACACAGTATACCTTCAGCCTATCAGGAAGAAGGTAGTGGCAGAGGACAAACATCCTGGTACAGTGCCAAAATCTGCTGCTTCAGTTATGGTAATATGAGTCATTATACCCTGGACTATACAGCAAACCGTTCATATTGGTACCAGTGACTTAGGTAGGAAAAGGGAGGAGGTTCTGAAGAGAGAATAGAGAGAGTTAGGTAGAAAGTTGAAAAGCAGGACCTCCAGGGTAATAATCTTTGGATTGCTGGCTGTGCCATGTGACTGTGAGAGTGAGAATAGGATGATTTGGCACATGAATAAGTGGCTGAAGCACTGGTGCAGGGGACAGGATTTCAGATTTCTGGATCATTAGGATCTCTTCTGGAGAAGATATGACCTGTGCAAAAAGAACAGGATGCTCCCAAACCTGAAAGGTTTCCTAGAGCTGTTAAGGAGGGGTTAAACTATTGTGTCAGGAGAATGAGAAACTGAGTGATAGGGCTGAGGATAGGCATATAAATAGAGGCAATGTGTAGAGACCGTCAGGAAGAATAAGCAGGTGATTGGGCAAAATTGCTGTCAGTGGGATGAATTGAACAGGTGGACAACATTGAAAAGGGAGACAAAAATGGGACTGAAGTTGTTGTATTTGAATGCACACTGTATACTGATGATCTTGTAGGGAAGTTAGAGATTAGCAGGTAGGATGTGGGCATCACTGAGTTGTAGCTGTAAGAAGATTAACATTCAAGGATACGCATTGTGTCAAAAGGACAGGCAGGTAGGCAGAGGGGTTGGTGTGGCTCGGTTGGTAAAAAATGATATCAAATACTTAGAGGTGACATAGGATAGGAAGATGTAGAATCATTATGGGTAGAGAAACTACAAGGGTAAAAAAAAACTCTGATGGGAGTTATATAGAGGCCTCTAATAGTAGCAAGGATGTAGACTACAAATTACAGTGGGGGATAGAAAATACATGTTAAAAGGGCAATGTTACAATGTTCTATTTCGGACAGAGATGAGAAGGAATCTCTGTAGCCAGAGGGTGCTGAATCTGTAATTCATTGCCACAGTGGATGCCAGGTGGTTAGGCTGGTGTTTAAGGTGGAGGTTGATAGATTGTTGATAGGTCAGGGCATGAAAAGTTACAGAGAGAAGGCAGGAGAATGAAGTTGAGTTGTGATCAAACACAGAGCAGACTTGATTGGATGAATGGCCTAGTTATGCTCCTACATTTTATAGTCTAATAGAGCCAAATGAAACAGTGTTACTCTGGGGCCATGACGCAAAAATACAGGAACCGACTGTCGTGCGCAGCACAAAGTACACATAGCACATATAAAATAGCAGTAAACATAGTCACACAAAAAATTCCATTTCTCTGAGTCCGTGAATGTTGCAGCAGTCTGCAGTCGAACACAATACAACTGCGAAGTGAACACTGGAGTGTAGCACTGACTCCGACACCTCTCCTCTGGGATAGCTGCAAACAGGCAACATGGTCCCAAGGCCTAGTCCTCGCTACATCTAAAGCCACACAGCTACCCCCCCCCCCCCCCTCCCACCAACCCTGCTTGGTCTAAAGCAAGAATGGTTTGTAAGTTTCAAATGTTGCATGTGGTGGGGCTATTTGTGAGCTGACTTGAGAGAAGTAGAAAGAATGTGTGTGAGTGAGAGCAAGGCTCTCCCACATTTGTTAAATTTGTATTTAGAGGAAATTTGAATGAATCCTATGCTTCATAGGAGTAGGATGTGACCAATGGAACATTTTTGTTACTCTATGTGAAGTGAATTTGCAGGAGTCCTTAGATCTAAAAAAGCTTTAAGAGGTTGTGTGAATGGTTTACTGTGTGGGGACACCTCCCAGGAATCCATCTTTTCCTTTGTTTTTAGAATATGCGTTCAAGTTTTTTCACTGTGGAAATAAATTGCTTATTCTAAGTTTTGTAGTTATATGTGGAAGTTCTTATCTTATCAGTCTTATCAATGTTTTTAGTCTGTGTTCTTTTATTGTTTCCTTTCAAACTGATTTTGGAGAGAGACCTAGATTCCACATTGGCCTTGTGGAATCCAGATTAAGGTGATAGAAATCTGTATCTCTCTATTCTGGAGATGAGATTTTAGAGAGAATTGACATTTGGGGAATTTGGTAATAGATGCATAGTTAAATTGGGAATTTGGAATTGAGATTTTGGGAAGATTTGGGAAACAGTCCTAGAAGTTGCTTTCACCAACAAGAAGGTTTTCTTTTCCCAGAACATTAAAGGTGTTGCTGAAGACTTTTGACATGGTGATTTTGAGCTCAGTTTAAATTAGAGGTGGTTTCAAACAAGTAGTTCAGGATTTTGTTTACATCATCAGATCTAAGTCCCTCACCATCTTAACAAAGCACATACTTGGGTTATACAGTTATTGCTGGATGGTCAAATTAAAATGACTTGTTCAGTCATCCCTGATACTACAGGGCTGAGATGTAAGTTGTAAAGGGTATTAAAGTTCCTACCTTCCTCACAGATAATTTTAGTTATACTGGAGAACTGCACGAGTGTCAAGTTAGCAAAATATCCCGAGGGTCTGTTTGTATCAAAGCCAATAATAGGGGCTGGAAGCAAATCAAATGAAGAAATGTCTGTCAACAAGGACATAAAGTGAAGTGAGGAACCCAATTTAAAGCTTTTTGTAGGCACTCCCTTATCTGTACAGGACGGTGAGAGAACCAAATATAAGGTAAATACGAAGAGATTCTGCAGATGCTGGAAATCTTGAGTAATACTCTCAATTTGCTGGAGGAACTCAGCAAATCTGCTCCTCTGTCTTTATGGTCTTATGATCTAAGTCAAGCAGCATCTATGGAGGCAAGTGAACAGTCAACATTTCCAACTGAGACCCCTTTACCAGTTGTGCTTATTCTCCTCCAGCATTTTGTGTGTTTTGCTCGGGTGTAGGATGTATATGGAGCCACTATGAATGGACAGGGCAGTTGCTGATTGGGAAATCATAAGGCAGAAGGAACAGCGGGATAAGGTTGTGCATTTAATGGAGGAGCAAAAGAAGGAGAATGAATTACAATAACTGATAGAGCAGGGTCAGAACTATAGAAAGAGCACAAGAGAGTGCATATTAAGGACTGAGGAGTCTTGTATGAAGGGTATTATAAGAATATTGTGGTTCCAGAGGGGAGACTAAACTTAGTGACTCGCTGGTAATGTGGACTACAAGGACAACAGGGAACTGATAGTGCTCTGAAAAGGATAAAGGGAAGTGTAACAATAGGGAACAATGTGGTTTAACCCAAGGTGAAGGGAATCATGTTTTTTCATTGTGATGGAACTAATTGTATCTGGGGTTATGGCTGAGCCATTACAACTGATGAATGCGCCAGCAACAGTGTCAACACTTCAATGCCCTCTGATCAAAAGCATGTTTTCTCAGTGAATTTGAGAATTGGGGATAACAAAAGGGGTAATAAAAGGGTGAGTGTTTAGCCTACTAGTCTATTCTCACTATCTCGTGACTGTGTGGCTAGGGACAGGTCAAACACCATCTATAAATTCACTGGCGACTGTTATATACCCCTAGGGTTCATTTTTTCTGTGGATTGTCACTTTAAAAACGCTGAGAGAATGAGTCTGACTTTTGGACACTGTTGAATTTCTGCTGACTGCGGAGGTGCTTGGTTACTATGGTGAGAGAGGTGGAGCTATTTGATGGACAATGAACGTTTATGGTTTCTCGCGGCTTGTTTAGAATATACAAGGATGCAGAAAGACACAGGCTCAGAGTCAGGATGGATTCGGTCAATGGAAGACACCACTGAGTCGGTCACTGGTTTAAACTTTCAGTAGCCCAAAAGGGATGAGTTGAGATCAATACAGAGTATTGATAAATGACTCTCACATGTTTTCTGCAACTAGAAAAAGTCTGCAGGAAGAGAGGAGAGGAATGTTTGAAACAGAAGAAACCTAGTGACAGAGAGATCACTGTTTGCACTCTCTCCAAGTAGCTCTTAAGGGGTGAGTTTGATTCCATTTGGATACAAAAGTGTGATTCTCACAAAGTTAATCCACAGGAGTGGGTTCACTGGTGAGGGGAAAGCCTTTGTGAATACCACGTGTATGTTTACTCTTTGTCTGGGTGTGGTAGTTCACTGAAGAAGGCACCTCTGTGGCAAATCACTGTGGAGGTATTTTGTATGTTATGGAACAGGCTATCACATTGCGTGTGATTCTGGAATCTACCAGTGTGTCGACCCTTGCCTGGGTGGTGGTTCCATTGAAGATGGTCCCCTTTGTGATAAGCTTGTTACGTACCCGTGGGTATCTTGTGCCTGTCACATGACCACGATGTAATTGAGTCTCTGCTGGGCATGATGTAATGGCCTTGTGATGGTGGAGTGACGTAATTTTCCCGCCATTGAGAGGTCATGCGATAGATTTTTCAACAGGGTATAAAAGGAGAACCCCTCCCTGTGACGCAGGTCAGTTCATGGTTGAATTCGTCAGCAACTCCGTTTTGCTGCGTATTTGATGTTATGTTGCAATTCCGTTTTAAAAGTGGAGTTTTAATTTCTACTGTGAGAGTCGTTGTGCCGGCAGTTCTGAAAATCACTGCCAGTTAAAGTCCAGTCGGAGAGTGAAGAATTATCGAAGTTCGGGAAGCTGAAGGATTGAGGAAAGTTGATGTCAGTGATAAAACAGGTTCGACCTTATTTAATCTTCGTACAAGGAGTTAGTAACCGGCAATCCAAGAGAGCTCCTGCTAAAAGAGCAGAAAGAGTTGGATGCAGAGTTTCACCAAGGAAAGGTCAGTGCCTTTAAGCCGTTTTATTTCCTACATCGTAAATCCTTTGGGGCAAGGCATACTTCGGCTGGGATCAGCAGTAATGTCACGAAAGAGGATTTATTACTTCAAGGAAAGTCTCTCCTAACTGACTGTGTAAATCATTTTGGACTTCTTGCAATACTACTTTAAAGAACTGAGTTCGCATTTCTCGCTTTAAGAACTGTTTGAGCTGCCGTATAGCAGTCCACTTCTGGTTAAGTTAGTCATTTGTTTACTTTTGGGGTTTTTTTAAAAGCAGTGTTTAATAAATGTTTTATTGTTTTAAAAAACCTGTCTCAATTATATATTCATTGTTGCTGGATCATAACAATTGGGGGCTCATGGGATATGTACCATTTTTGAGTTTAAGTGCTTGTTTAATATTTGGTCAGTGTTGTGGAAAAGGGAAATACCCAATTCTCTTGTTTGATTGGCTTGTGAGTGGTATTCGGCAACAGTGAATATTGACAACTTCCTGGAATCGCCAGACCTGGTGTTATTATCGAAGGTGAAAAAGAGTGATGTATCTGAGATTGCTAGTAGGTTAGAACTTAAAGGTATTTCGAAGACTACAATGAAGCTGTAATTCAGAGAAAAATTGCGTCACACTATGTATATTCGGGTGATTTTGATGAATTGATTTTAGATTTGTTTGCAATAAGTACTCTAGAGATGCAGTTACAAATTGAACAAATGAAGTTAGAGCAAAGTAAAGCAGACTTGGAGCGTTGTAGGTTAGAAGCTGAAAATAAAAAGAGGGAATTTGAATTTGCGATGGCGGAATTAAGGTCCAAGAATCAGTCTTCTGGTTCTAGAAAAACGTTTATTGTTAGTCAGGAAATTAAATTGGTCCCTCCATTTAGTGAAATAGAAGTAGAGATATATTTTCAACACTTTGAAACTTTTGCTCTGATTTCAGAGTGGCCGAAAGAGAAATGGTCAGTGTTGTTACAGAGTGTAATTAAAGGCAAAGCACAACAAGTTTATACAACTTTAACTGCTGAGCAAGCACTTGATTATGATACTATGAATCTGCACATATTAAAGGTGTATGAGTTAGTTCCAGAAGCATATAGAGAAAGATTCAGAAATTTGAAGAAATTTGTGGAGAAAACTTATGTGGAATTCGCCTACGATAAAGCTGTGTGTTTTGAGAGATGGGTTTCCTCTAAAAATGTAAATAGGGACTATAATAAACTGAAAGAGCTGATTTTAATGGAAGAATTTAAAAGGAGCTTCCCTGTTGATGCTCCTTTTGAGAGAGACACTGCTACATTGCAGGACTCTGCTAAATTAGCTGATGAGAATGCTTTAATCCACAAGAATAAATTTCCTCAGGGCAGAATCTCTAAAAGGAAAAATAACACAGAGAATTAAGGTAAACCAGAAATTAAATCACAAGTTGGTGAGAAAGGTAAGGAGGAAGGAAAACCTATGAAGGAAAGACTGTTTGGTCCCATTTGTAATTATTTTAAGAAACCTGGTCACGTAATAGCTAACTGTTTCTGAATGAAAAAGGAGAAGGAAGCAGTCCCAGTAGCTTGTGTGCAACATATTGAAACACCTGTAAATCCACAGGGTTTGATAAATACAAATGAAGCTTTGTTAGAGTCTGACCATGTTAAGAAGGGATATGATCATTTTATAACTGAAGGATTTGTATCCTTGAAAGGGGGATCCCTCCGGTGCCAATAAAAATCCTTAGGGATACTGGAGCTTCTCAATCACTGATGTTAGATAGTGTGTTAAAGTTTAATGATGAGTCTGACACTGGTGAGGTAAATTATATACGAGGTGTTGGGAGGGCCCTTATGCCTGTACATCTGCATGAAGTAAATTTAAAGTCAAGGTTAGTTACAGGACTTGTTAAAGTAAGACTACAACCTAGCTTACCTGTGAAGCATATTTCTTTATTGTTAGGTAATGACTTGGCAGGCAGACAAGTTTTTTCTGAAGTGCATTTGACAATAAAGTCAGAGGAACCACAGATGAATTCAAACACAGATTCCTCCTGTGTTGTAACTCGAGCTATGGCTAAAAAGTTTGATGTGCAGAATGAGGTTGTTACCCATGACTGTTCAACTCAGGATTCGAGTTTTGAGGATGTGTCAGAAACTTTCTTACCTTCATTGTTTGAACAAGGTTCTTGGAGTAAGTCTGACCATGAAGATTTATCTCTGTCTTGGAAGGAGATGATAACAGAGCAGAGTAGAGACCCTGAGATTATCAAATTAAAAGAACAAGCTCTTCCAGATAGTGAAATTGAAAAGGTGTCAGTAGGAGATTATTTTGAGAAAGGAGTATTGATGAGGAAGTGGAGATCACCTACAATTCCTGCCAGTGATGAAAAGAATATTGTTCACCAGGTAGTTGTTCCTAAAGTTTATCGAAATGAGGTTTTAACTTTAACCCATAGTGTGCCCTTGGGTGGACATCAAGGGGTAAGGAAAACTGTGGACAAGATTTTTACTGGCCTGGTTTGAGAAAGGATGTGGCGACATTTTGCAGAATGTGGCATACTTGTCAAATAGTGGGTAAACCTAATCAGGTTACTCCAGTGGTTCCACTGTGACCTATTCCAGCATTCGGTGAACCGTTTTCCAAAATTATTATAGGTTGTGCAGGTCCATTACCAAAAACAAAAACTGGTTATCAGTACTTGCTGACTATTATGTGCACTGCACCTAGGTTTCCAGAGGCAGTACACTTAGGAATATAATGACTAAAACTGTAAAAAAGGCTCTTATAAAATTCTTTACTTATTTTGGGTTGCCTAAGGAAATACAATCTGATCAAGGTAGTAATTTTATGTCTGGATTGTTTCAACAAATAGTTTATAAATTGGGAGCTAAGCAGATTACTTCATCTGCGTACCACCCAGAATCGTAAGGTGCCTTGGAGAGGTTTCATTTTACCCTCAAGACTATGATTAGGACGTATTGTGTGGAAAATTAAAGTGATTGGAATGAGGGTATACACTTACTTCTATTTGAGGTAAGGGGTCCAGGAATCATTAGGTTTCAGTCCATTTGAACTTGTATTTGGGCATAGAGTTTGGCTTTATTAAAAGAACAATGGATTAATTTGCTTGACTATGTTTTAAAATTTAAAGACAGATTACATAAAGCTTGTAGCTTAGCCAGGGAAAATTTAAAATTGGTTCAGGAGAAAATGAAAACCTGGTAATGATAAAGAAGCTAGGATGAGGACATTTAAGCCTGGAGGTAAGGTGCTGGTTTTTCTCCCAGTGCAAATAAATCCTTTACAAGCTAAATTTCATGGTCCTTATGTCAGGAGGGGCCGGTTGCGGTAGGACTCAAATGCAGACCAATGAATGTTCTTTTACCAGGATTTTATTAGCGGCCACAGGGGCAACAGTCTTTCAACACCAGGAGGCAGGCACGAAGCCGGAATGGCAGGCAGAGGTCTTACCCGGGAAAGGCTGTCTGGTGAGAGCAGACGATTACGGGTGCTTCAGGCAAGAATCAGGTTCCAAACAGGCAGAATCCAGAAACACAGAATTCAACAATTTCCATTGGCAGTAGTCACTATAGCAGGCTAGAACGACTCCGTTCAGGACTGGGACAAACAGGCAGAGAGGGTGAGCTGAGGCAGGGTTTAAATGGACTGGGTAATGAGCGAGAACGGAAACAGGTGGGTGCTATTGAGGAGATAAGTGGGTAATTGGCGAGAGTCCAATTAGGGAAGGGGCTGGTTCAAAGTCCACATGGCCAGGTGAAAGAAGGTAGAATTTAAGGGCTGTCGTGGTCCAGAGCGATCAGCAGAGCCCCTTTGACCCAGTGTTCAGGCCGGATCCTTTACACCTTATGAAATTGTGTCTAAAATTAATAATGTGGATTACGTGATAAAAACTCCAGATTGTAGAAGGACAGCTCAACTTTGCCATATAAATATGATAAAACCGTATTATGAGAAACAATCTGATACTGTGACTGTTGTGGTCAATAATAATGAGTCTGATCTCACTAGGAACATAATGGATGATTCATTTGAATCTCATTCTAAACCCAACATTGTTTCTGTCAGGTTACCAAACTCAACCATTCTGGAAAATATTGATTTTCTGGCTGTAATTAGCACATTTACAGCCAGAGCAGAAACAGCAAATGAAACAATTAATTTTTAAATATAAGGGTTTATTTCCAAATGTTCCTAGAAGAACCACAGTAGCTTCACATGATGTAGATGTTGTAGATGCCAAACCCATAAAGCAACATCCATATAGGATGAACGTGGAAAAATGTGAACTTGCTGAGAAAGAAGTTAAATATTTGCTAGAGAATAATATTATTAGACCTTCTAACTTGAATTGGAGTTCACCCTGTGTTATGGTGCCAAAACCAGTTGGTAGTATTAGGTTTTGTACGGACTATAGGAAGGTGAATGCTGTAACAAAAACAGATGAGTATCCAATTCCTAGAGTAGATGATTGTGTAGATAAAGTGGGAAAAGCAAAGTTCCTTACAAAGATTGATTTATTGAAAGGGTACTGGTGTGTTCCATTAATGGATAGAGGTAGAGAGATTTCTGCATTTGTAACTCCATATGAATATATGAATATAATGTTCTTCCATTTGGAATGAAGAATGCCCCAGGTACTTTCCAGCAGATGATTAACTCTGTTATTCAGGGATTGAAAGATATTGACAATTTAGTTACAGGAAATGATACTTGGGAAGCACACATTACTGCGGTGGAGAAATTATTTGAGGCTTTCAAAAGCTAACTTAACTATTAACTTAGCTAAAAGTGAATTTGGACATGCCACTGTGACTTACCTTGGTTATATTGTGGGTCAAGGTAAGGTAGCTCCTGTTCAGGCAAAAGTTCGGGCAATTTTAGAGATCCCCACTCCAACTGAGAAAAAAACTCTCAGAAGATTCTTGGGAATGGTAGGATATTACCGGAAATTTTGTAAGAAGTTTGCTAATATTGGACTTTCATTAACTAACCTCTTGAAGAAGAATGAAAAGTTTGTGTGGACAGTGCTTTGTCAGGAAGCATTTGAGAAATTGAAAACTATGATATGTCAACAACCTGTGCTCAAGGTACCTGACTTTGAAAAACCTTTTTCATTAGCTGTAGATGCTAGTGATGAGGCTGCAGGAGCAGTATTACTGCAAAAGAATGAGGGTGATGAGGTTGATCATCCGGTAGCTTACTTTTCTAAGCAATTTAATAAGCATCAAAGAAACTATTTGGCAATAGAAAAGGAATTGTTATCTCTTGTTTTGGCCTTAGAACATTTTGATATGTATATTGGTACAACTCAAAAGCCACTCATAGTCTACACTAATCGTAATCTGTTAGTGTTTCTGAGTAAGATTAAAAACAAAAATAAAGGGTTATTAAACTGGAGTTTAATGTTACAGGAGTATAATATTCTGATAACTCATATTAAAGGCAAAGATAATGTGCTTGCTAATTGTCTATCTCAAGGTTGAATGTGCAATGTAATTTTTTTTATTTTATGGAGTGATATTTTAACATTTGTAACACTCCTGTGCAGTAAGTTATAAGATGCTGTATGTTGATACTACGTATATTGTATGTGTTGTAAATTTTATACATTTGTTTTCTTTTTCTTGTAAATAATTAATTGTTAAAATTTTGTTCATGGCAGATCAACATTTTTTTTTGGAGGGAGGTGTTACATACCTGTAGGTACCTTGTGCCTGTCACATGACCATGATGTAATTGAGGCTCTGCTGGGCATGATGTAATGGTCTTGTGATGGCGGAGTGACGTAATTTTCCTGCCAGTGAGAGGTCATGTGATAGTTCTTTTCAACAGGGTATAAAAGGAGAACCCCTCCCTGTGACGCAGATCAGTTTGTAGTTGAATTCGTCAGTGACTCCTTTCTGCTATGTATTTGATGTTATGATGCAGTTTTGTTTTAAAAGTGGAGTTTTAATTTCTACTGTGAGAATCGTTGTGCTGGCAGTTCTGAAAATCACTGCCAGTTAACGTCCAGTCGGAGATTGAAGAATTATCGAAGTTCGGGAAGCTGAAGGATTGAGGAAAGTTGATGTCGGCGGTAAAACAGGTTCGACCTTATTTAATCTTCGTACAAGGAGTTAGTAACCGGCAATCCAAGAGAGCTCCTGCTAAAAGAGCAGAAAGAGTTGGATGCAGAGTTTCACCAAGGAAAAGTCAGTGCCTTTAAGCTGTTCTATTTCCTACATCGTAAATCCTTTGGGGCAAGGCATTCTTCAGCTGGGATCAGCAGTAATGTCACGAAAGAGAATTTGTCAAGGAAAGTCTCTCCTAACTGACTGTGTAAATCATTTTGGACTTTTTGCAATACTATTTTAAAGAACTGAGTTCGCATTTCTCACTTTAAGAACTGTTTGAGCTGCCGTATAGCAGCTGACTTCCGGTTAAGTTAGTCATTTGTTTATTTTGGGGTTTTTTTTAGCAGTATTTAATAAATGCTTTATTTGTTATAAAAAAAAACCTGTCTCAATTATATATTCTTTATTGCTGGATCTTAACAAACTACTGTTGATGATATTTTGTGTGAGCATTTAGAGGACAGTGGGAAGATCAACGACACCGTTTGTTTGGATTACAAATTTCTCTCCCTCACTTCAAATCCTGTGGACTGAACTGGCTTTCCTTGCCACCCCATTGTAAGACTGTATTACTTACCACCTAAGCTTGAAAAAGTTTGGGGATTTATATATTTATCCCTATATATGTATAACACCGTTAACTTTTGATTTACCTGGTTTAAGTTACTATATGACGTAGTTACTAATAAAACAGTGTTTTGTTAACAGACCAGGTGTATGCTGATACTTTTACAGGTTTACATGTACGTGACAGCTACACAATTGTTGGCAAAATCACAGAGAGAAATGAGGAGGTGTACAAGAGTGAGATAGGTCAACTGGTCGAGCAGGCAACCGTCCTCAACATCAAGGACATCAAGAAAATCAGTAAGGATCGTCACCATCTGAGGCCCCTCACCTTGAGTATTGTGTACAGTTTTGGGCCCTTCATCTTAGAAAAGATGTGCTGGCATTGGAGAGGGTCCAGAGGAGGTTCACAAAGATGATTCATACGAGGAACGTTTGATGGCTCTGGGTCTGTACTCATTGGAATTCAGAAGTATGAGGGAGGGTTTTATTGAACCTTTTGAATGTTGAAAGACCTAGACAGAGTAGATGTGGAAAGGATGTTTCCCATGGTGGGAGAGTCTAGGACAAGAGGGCACAGCTGCAGGATAGAGAGGTGCTCTTTCAAAACAGAGGTGCAGAGAAATTTCTTTAACCAAAGAATGGTAAATTTGTGAAATTTGTTGCCACATGCGGCTGTGGAGGCCAGGTCATTGGTTGTGTTCAAGGCAGAGATTGATAGGCTCTTGATTGGACATGGCATCAAAGGTTACGGGGAGAAAGCCAGGAGTTGGGGTTGAGGAGGAGATAGAAAAAAGGATCAGCCAAGACTGAATGGTGGAGAAGACTCGATTGGCTAGATGGCCTAATTCTCCTCTTATGTCTTGTGCCCTCTTCTCATTACAACCATTGAGCTAGAGGTACAGGAACCTTAAGATCTATGCTCAATGTTTTAGGAATAACTTCTTCCGCTCTTCTGTCAGATTTCCAAATGGTTGGTGAATGCAATGTGCTTACCGTATTCCTCTTTTGCATTACTTCTGTTTTTACAATTTAGTAATTTTTATGTCTTGCACTGAACTGCTTCCACAAACCAACAGATTTTAAGACATATGTCAGTGATAATAAACTGATTCTGAAGTTCTGGATTTGAATATATATTATGAATAGTTTGATGTGCATGGACAAAACCTTGAATATCCAGCAGGGAGCAGGGTACAAAGATCCAACTCTAAAGTAATAAAATTCTAAAGGAGGTGTTTGCATTAATCCCAGGGGGAGAATCATCAGTCAGTTTTAGCCCAGTTGTCGAGAAGCCATCAGGTAATGATGGCCATGGTTCTGTGGGATCACACTCAAGTGAATATTAAGCAGGGCAGTGAGTCCCTCTAGTGATATAGTGATTATACCAGGCATTTTAGGAATGTAGTTGGATCATTATTAACTGTACGCAGGAGGACATAGTGCAAGGAAGAATTGGAGTGAAAAGGCATTGCCAAAAGTTTCTTTCAGGGGTGGAGTTTCAAGATGGCGACGTAGACATCTGCCTTTTAGGCGCTCTTCATTTTTTAAGCTATAATCACCCTTTAATCAAATCTTTTCGTACCTAACTACATGGGTTGATATTTACAATTTATTTCTTTTTTAAAATAATACTTGATTTCATTTTTTCAAACTTAAAATGTCTGTACCTAAGAAATAGTCTAAAGACCCTATATCTCTCGATGCAATCTCCAGTCTTCTGGATATTAAACTGGATACTAAACTTGCAAGTCTGGAAAATAAACTTACTACGAAAATGTCTGAGCTTGAAGAAGTCATTAGATCATTTGATACCAAGCTTCAATCGCTGGCAGCAGATATTGAACGGCATGAAGAAAAGTTTGCAGCTCTTGACAAGATAATTTGTGAAAAAATACGTACAATCGAAACTTTGGAGGAGAAGGTACGATCGACCGCTAAAATAGTGGAGCAGAATAAGTTTAAAATCACCGATCTTGAAAACCGATCTCGCAGACAGAACTTACGTATTATTGGATTTCCCAAAAATGTTGAATCTGGTGACTTAACTGAATATTTCTCTAACTTATTGTGGGAAATTTTTGGCGAGGACACTTTGCGGGTTAAACCTACTATTGACCGTGCCCACAGAGTTTCGAGATTTTCGGCTGTGAGAGACAAGCCACGAGCTGTGATTGTCCGTCTCCATTATCCTTGGGAGAAAGAGCTTTTAATTCGATTAGCTCGTCAGAAAGGTATGATTTCTCACAAAAAGAACAAGTTTCGTATTGTTGAGGATTATTCATTCAAGGTGATGAGGGAGAGAATCGCTTTTAAACCGGTGATGGCAGAGATTCATTCGATTGGACTTAAACAAGCTTTAAGATACCCAGCGAATCTCAGAATTACGTTGAGTGATGACAGTCAGCGCTTCTTTAACACTCCGGAAGAAGCGAAGAAATTCGTTGAAGAATATCGGTCTTCTAGTACAAGTTGAACTATGTGTTATGTTGAAGAATTTTTGGAGAGAAGACGCCATTCCGCTTTTAGGCTTTAACTTATGAAGCTGCGGTATAGCTTTTTACTTTGGTCTGTAGACCTGGTTTTTTTTATTATCATGATTTACAGATGCTCTTTTAATTTTACTATAATGTTTTTTTAATTAAGTTTTTTTTCCTCTGGATTAGATATACACGTTAAGATTTTGTAATAATGATTTATTTTTTAAGATGTTGTTTCTTTTTCCCATAAGACTTTGCTTTCCGTAAGTGTTTATTTGCCTGTATTTGAGAATGGGACGAATATCTTGAATTTTTGGACCTTTTTTTATATATATTGTAGTGGTTATTGAATCCTTTTTTAATCTTATTTTGATGACCTTTTTTTTAAAAACATTGGCGAATTTACATTTATATTCTGTAATATGGTCCTTTCAAAATGTCGTTTCTTCTTCCCATAAGTCTCTGTTTTTGAAACATCATTTTCTTATATTTGAATATGGAATCTTTTTTTAAAGGCATATTACACTACTTTAAATTTCAATGGTAATCCTTTTTTTATTAATGATTTTTTGCTTTTTTATATTATTTTTCCATTTTGATTGATATATATTCTTTCTTTTTACAACCCTGTATTTATATCTGGGTGTTATATAGTTTCTCTTTTCTTTCTTTTCATGAAGTTGCCATCTTGAAATGGGGGTAATATTAGTATTAGTTCGTGCGCCTGCCGCTTGGCTTTTTTTCGAGGGGTTGGGGGAGGGGGTAGGGATCTTTTTTCACGCTTTTGCTTTTTATTTTTTTGCTTTTAGTTTATGGGCTGACTTTAAATTATTAATATTGTTGAGGTGTCATATTCTCTGGTTGCTCCTGAATCATTTTTCCTTCTTCCTGAATTATGGGTTATGTGTCTTTTTAACTTATGATATATACAATTAATATTGGCATGATGGATAAGTCTATTAACTTTATCTCTTGGAATACTAATGGTTTAAATCATCCGATTAAATGTAAAAAAATATTTAAAGTATTCCATAGACTAAACGCTAATATTATTTTTGCACAGGAGACCCATATTAGGAGGGAGGATAATCAATATCTTTTTAGGTTCTGGAAGGGTCAACAATTTCACTCGAATTGTACTGCCAAAATTAGGGGTGTGTCTATTTTTATAGACCCCTCAATTTCGTTTACACATCATGAAATTATTTCTGATCCACAGGGCAGATTTTTGTTGATAACTGGTTCACTTTTTAATCGAAAAGTGGTTCTAGTTAATATTTATGCTCCAAACTTTGACTGCCCTGAATTTTTTAAACGTTTATTTACTTCCCTTCCTAATCTAAATGAATATATGTTGATAATGGGTGGAGATTTCAATTGTTGTCTGAATCCTTTGATGGATAGATCTAAGCCTATCCGAATTCTTCCGAATAGATCAGCCTTACTTATTAATTCTTTTATGGTTGATTCGGGAATTACTGAAATATGGCAGTTTTTGAACCCTAAAGATAAAGAATTTTCATTTTTTTCACATGTATATCACAGTTGATTATTGATTATTTCCTTATTGATCATCGTTTATTAACAGATGTTACTGATTGTAAATACGATTCTATTGCCATTTCGGATCATGCACCTTTGAAGTTATCTATCAAGATTTCGGACTTTTCCAATAATACTAGATCTTGGAGACTTAACGCTACTTTGCTTCAAGACCCAGAATTTATCACCTACATAAAACAGCAAATTGACTTGTTTTTCTCAAAAAACTATACTGAAGAGATTGACAGAGGAATACTCTGGGACTCTTTTAAGGCTCTTATCCATGGACAAATTATCTCATATTCCGTTGGTAAAAGAAAACAAAGATATTTAGATATTGCCTTATTAGTGGATAAAATTAAAGAAATTGATAAAATTTATTCCGTGACTCCTACCAAAGAACTTTATAAGAAGAGAGTTGAGCTTCAAATGGAGCATAGCTTATTATTATCTTCTTCAATTGAGAATCAATTAATTAGGACCAGGGCTCAATTTTATATCCATAGTGATCGAACTGGTAAACTGTTAGCTAATCAATTAAAAGCTATTTTGACTAAGCAACAAATTATTAAAATTCATAAACAAGACGGTAATCTAACTACTGATCATAAAGAAATCAATAACACTTTTCAAGATTTTTATAAATCTTTATATCAATCAGAATTTGATGGTGATCTGTCCATGATGGATAACTTTTTTAACAATTTAAATATTCCCAAATTGACAGATGAAGATCGCAGTTTGTTTGATGCTCCTATCTCTCTGGCCGAAATAGGAGAGGCTATCTCATTAATGAATTCAGGGAAAGCTCCTGGTCCTGATGGTTATATTATAGAATTTTTTAATGCATTTGCTAAGAAGAGATTACCTCAATCTTTTTATGATGCTACTATCTCTCTAATTCTTAAAAAAGATAAGGATCCTACTTTATGTGCATCTTATCGCCCTATATCACTATTAAATGTAGACTCTAAGATTCTTACAAAAATTTTAGCCATTAGGTTAGAAAAGGTACTATCACAGATTATTTCAGAAGACCAAACTGGTTTTATTAGGAATCGGTATTCCTTTTTTAATATTAGAAAATTGGTTAATATAATTTATACTTCATCACCCATAATCCCAGAATGTGTTATTTCATTAGATGCTGAAAAAGCTTTTGATAGAGTTGAATGGACATACTTATTTAACGCTTTGAGATATTTTAATTTTAGTCCTAATTTTATATCATGGATCAAACTAATATATTATAAACCTGTTGCTTCTGTTCTTACAAATAATTACAGATCCTCTTTTTTTCAATTATCTCGTGGTACGAGACAAGGTTGTCCCTTAAGTCCTTTATTATTTAATATCGCATTAGAACCTTTAGCCATTGCTATTCGTGAATCTCTTAATATTTTTGGTATTACCCGTAATGAGAAGTTATACAAGTTATCACTTTATGCTGATGACTTGTTGTTATATATTTCTGATCCTGACAGGTCTATTCCCGCTATTTTATCCTTGTTGGCTCAATTTGGTAGTTTTTCTGGTTATAAACTAAACTTGGATAAGAGTGATTTATTCCCTTTAAATGCGCAAACTTTATTGAATGATAGGATACCATTTAAAGTTGTTACTGATAACTTTATCTATTTAGGTATAAAAATTACCAAGAAATATAAAGATTTATTTAGACTGAACTTTTTACCTATGCTCCATCAAATTCAACAATTTATTACAAGATGGTCTCCCCTATCCTTATCATTAGTTGGTTGGATTAATGCTATTAAAATGATGATTTTACCGAAATTTTTATATTTATTTCAAGCTTTACCAATTTTTATTCCTAAATCTTTTTTTGATAATATTGATTCAATAATTTCTTCATTTGTGTGGCAAAATAAAAACCCCAGGTTAAGTAAAAGGCAATTACAAAAATCTAAAAAAGATGGTGGTTTAGCTTTACCTAACTTTAGATTTTACTATTGGGTGAATAATATTCGTAACTTAATATATTGGAAATTAGATTTGGATTCACCGTTGTGTCCACAGTGGGTAAATTTAGAATGCAATGAGGCACAGGGATATTCTCTATTCTCTGTTCTTGGTTCTTCTCTTCCTGCTGATTTAGTTAAATTCAATAAACAGATATCTAATCCTGTTGTCAAACATACATTACGAATTTGGTTTCAATTTCGTAAGTTTTTAACTCTGAAAAACTTTGTTCTTGATAGCCCTATCTTACTTAATTTTTTTTTCAAACCTTCTTTGACAGATCAAGCTTTTAGCATATGGAAAAGGAAAGGTATAAAATGTTTTTGTGATCTTTTTTTTGAAGGTAATTTGATGTCTTTCGACCAACTTTCCAACAAATTTAAGTTACCTAAATCTAATTTTTTTAGATATTTACAAATCAGAAATTTTTTACATAAAGTTCTACCATCTTTCCCCAATTCAACTTCAATGGATTTCTCAGACTTGATTTTTACCTTAAATCCTTGTCAGAAGGGATTAGTGGCTTTTATTTATAATATGATTATGAAGATACAACCAGAAATATCAGGTAGAATTAAACAAGAATGGGAAAAAGAACTTCAATATAATATATCAACAGAAAAATGGGAAAAAATTTTACAAATGGTTAATTCTTCTTCTATATGTGCTAAACATGCTTTAATACAATTTAAAATTGTACATAGAGCTTATATGTCTAAAGATAAGCTTGCTCGATTCTATTCTCATATTAACCCTCAATGTGACAGATGTCATTCAGATGTGGCTTCATTGACCCATATGTTTTGGTCATGTCCCACTTTACATAACTATTGGAAGGACATATTTGCTACCATTTCCTCAATTTGGAATATTGATTTACAACTTCATTTTATTACTGCAATTTTTGGTATACCAAATGAGGATGGTAATCAGTTTTCCCCTTCAATTAGACGAATGATTGCTTTTGTAACATTAATGGCCAGAAGGTCTATATTACAAAATTGGAAAGAAGTAAATCCTCCTACCATGTTTCAGTGGTTCTCTCAAACTATTTCTTATCTGAGCTTGGAAAAAATTAGAAGCACTATTTTTGACTCATCAATTAAATTTGAAGAAACTTGGGGACCGTTCATTCGACATTTTCATATGAATTAAATTGACCTCTTCCAGACCTTCTCTCTGCTTATTCTTGTTCAGGTATGGAGTTCCGGAGTTTTTGACACTATCATATACATATAAACTGTTATTATTGCCCATGTTAGTTTAGTTTAGTGTTTTTTTTCAATATATATTTTTTCTTGTATTTTTAATTTTTTTTTCTTTTTTTGATGATTATTTTTTTCATATATAATTATTATAGACTTGATTGATTAATATACTATTTTTTTGTTGTTGATATTTAATAGGATATTGTTATCTTATTATTAATGCAATCTCAAGTCTATTGCACTTATAACCTATTCATTATTATGTTATGTTTTCTTTATATATGAAACTCAATAAAAAGATTGAAAAAGAAAAAGAAAAGTTTCTTTCAGGGCTCAGGATCCTTCATGATCTTCAAATCTAGCAGAAAACTTACTTTCCCACACCCACTATTAATTGAGACCACACCGGAATTTAAGGGTAGTGAGACCCAACACCATGCAAAGGGGGTGGGACTAATGTTAGAAGACACAGGGGAATCTGTTACTTTGAGACCAGAAGATCAACATGTTCAGCTAGTTTTTAATTCCACTGAAGTAATGGTGCCTGAAAGGTGCCCACCCATCACAAACAGTTATTCACTCATCTTCTTGGCAAAGTTTAAACCAGTCAAAAATAGAAAGAAAAGAAAATTATTGGGAGCAGGTTGTACAACAGGGGCAGGGGCAGTAAATACTTCAGATAAAAGAGAATTTGCAAACCAGATACAGTCTCTCCAGCAGAAATTATGGAATATTTCCAAAGAAAGTTATCAAATAGGGTGTAACCAGATGGGTCAGGGTGCATCTCAGGTGACCCTGGGTGTAGTTAAATTTCTGATGCCCCTTCTGGTGGAACAAGCCTGATTATTAACCATATAGACATCACTTCTAAGGCTGAGAAATGTGCTGTGAATGCTTGTTGGGTACTGGCCATGAGGGGCTGGGGGGGCATAAATTTATTACAACTTGATGCACATCAAGTAAAAAGTGGGCTATCAGACAAACAACTAAAAAATAGTTTGGAGAAAAGGCACATGTAAGTCACCTTAGAAATCTTGCACTGACCAAGAGATTTGGGTAACACATACAAAATGCTGGAGGAACTCATCAGGGCAGGCAGCATCTATGGAAAAGAGTATAGTCGATGTTGCGGGCCAAGATGTTTCAGGACTGGGAAAAAAAGACGAGGAGCCGTAAGAGAGTGAGGGCAGGGGAGGAACAACCACAGGGTGATAGGTGAAACTGGGAGGGTGGGGAGGGTGTGAAGTAAAGAGTTGGGAAGTTGATTAGTGAAAGAGATTCAGGGCTGGAGAAAGGGGAAACTGAAATGAGAGTACAGAGGGGCATGTAAGAAAGAAAAAGGAGGAGGAGCACCAGAGGGAGGTGATAAAGTGGGAGAGGGAAAAAATGGAAATGGGAATGGGGAATGGGGAAGGGTGGGTAATGGGGTATTACTGGAAGTTTGAGAAATGGATGTTCATGCCATCAGGTTGGAGGCTATCCAGATGAAATATAAGGTGTTGCTCCTCCATCCTGAGTGTGGCCTCATCACGGCAGTAGAGGTGGTCATGGACTGACATATCGGAATGGGAAGTAGAAGTAAAATGGGTGGCCACTGAGAGATCCCATTTTTTCTGGTGAACGGAACGTAGGTGCGTGGTGAGACGGTCTCCCAATCTGTGGCAGGAGGCCACACCAGGAGCATTGGATACAGTAGGAGTCCCCTCACCTGGAATGATTTTTTGGGCCCCTGAATGGTGGTGAGGGAGGAGGTGCAGGGGCAGGTGTGGCACTTGTTCTGCTTGTAAGTATCAATGCCAGGAAAGAGATCAGAGGGGAGGGACAAATGGGGTTGTGTCGGGAATGATCCCCGCGGAAAGTAGAAAGTGGGGCGGGAGGGCAGAGAAAGATGTGCTCGGTTGTGGGATCATGTTGGAGTTGGCAGAAGTTACGGAGAATTATGTGACTGGACGTGGAGGCTGGTGGGGTGGTAGGTGTGGACAAGAGGAACCCTATCCTTGGAGGGGTGGTGGGAGGATGGGCTGAGGGCAGATGTGCATGGAATGGAAGAGATGTGGATGAGGGCAGTGTTGATTGTGGAGGAAAGGAAGCCCCTTTCTTTGAAGAATATCCGGTGCTCCTGGTGTGGCATCCTTTATATCAGAGAGAGCTGACATAGATTGGGAGACTACTGCTCTGTAAACTGACCAGAAAAAGCAGGATCACCCAGTGGCCACCCATTTTAATTCCACTCCCCATTCCAACATGTCAATCTGTAGCCTCCTCTCCTGACGTGATGGGAACGCACTCAGTTTGGAGGAGCAACATCCAGCCCACTATTGAATGGCGGAGCAGACTCAATGGGCTGAATGGACTACTTCTGTTCCTATACCTTATGGTCTTGTATTCCGTCTGGATAGCCTCCAACCTCATGGCATGAAAATCAATTTCTCGAACTTCCAATAATAAACCTGCTCCCCCACTTAAACATTCCCCAATCCCCTTTCCCTCTCTCACCTTATCTCCCTTCCTGCCCATCGCCTCCCTCTGGTTCTCCTCCCCCTTCTCTTTCATCCATGGCCTCTGTCCTCTCCAATTAGATTCCCCCTTCCCCAGCCCTGTATTTCTTTCACTAATCAACTTCCCAGCTCTTTACTTCACTCCTCATTCCCCCCCCCACCTCCATTGCACCTATCACCTTATGGTTCTTACTCCCCTCCTCCCATATCTTGTGTTTTTCTCTAGTCTTGATGAAGGGTCTCGGCCTGAAACATCGGCTGTACTCTTTTTGTCACAACTATGAATTCGGCAGCACAGTAGATAAGGCAATTACACTCATGAATTTGCACATGTCAGCTAATTATTATTTAATTGTGATAGTACTTAACTCCATTCATTCTGCCATAGTACTTATTGAGACTTGGACACAACACAGCAACACTTTGCTGCTTGTTTGCATTCAGCCTTGCCTGAGAAATTGGACTGCCAAGTTGGCAGTGAAGACTCTGTATTTGGTTCTTCTTTTCAGCAGCAGTTAACAGCCCTTTTTGGCCTAGTATTTATAGTTTTCTTTTCCCTGTAACACTGTTCACTTGGGCCATGTTCACACCTGGTGATGCTTTTCCATAGATGCTGTCTGGTCTGCTGAATTCTTCCAGCATTCCGTGTGTGCTGCTCGGATTTACAGAATCTGGAGATTTTCTCGTTTGTGACGGGAGTATTGGGTATGTGTTCCAACAGATGGAAACAATTTAATGTTCTCTATGAAAAATGTGCATAAAATGTGAATGTACTTGGATGTTTTAAAGTAAACCACCAACATATTATTTGTTATTAATTGTACTGAGAAATGGAACAAAATTATTGAGATGTCACCAAAGGGAAGTTGACTGGACTCGAATAGAATGCACGACAGACAACAACTCATAGATTGTGGTTGCAGTCTTATGAAATAATTTGTAATCTATTTTGCCTGTGTTTTGAGTCTTTCTTGCAATATGGTCTTGTGGGACAGATGTACTGTATAGCAATAGCAACCCCAAGTTATACCTAGGGATAGAAACTTTGAAAGGGCACAGTGTAACCAATAGTAAATGTGGTAACAAAGGAAAACCTCATGGTTCAACACACTGATATGGATCAATATTTGTGGAAGTATGCTGTTACTGAGTTGCCACCAATTTCACACTCAACTGAAGACTGGAGACAAGATGGGGAAAAGGCAAAGGAAATGGTCCCTCAACAGATAAAACACCCTAAAAAAAGCAAATGAGGTATTGCATGACACAGATCTTTGGACCTGGAGGTCTAATGTTCAAGTACATAGATGGATGAGGAGGGTATCACATGCTGCTGTAATATCAATTTTAAATACTTTGATCAATCCAATTGTTATACCCTGGTTTAAGATCATGGTTTATTTGATTAATACAGTTATGCTGTTGGGTATTTTCTGCAGATTTTCTCAAACTGCTATTTCTCGAAGTGTTATTTTAATTACATTATATAATAGAGTACTTTTTGCTATTTAGAGTAATGATTCAGTTGATAAATTAGGCTTGTTGAATTAGTCAATAGGATTTGTATTGCTGACATTTTTATAGAAAGGGCGCAGGAAAAGAACAGGATTCCCATCTTCGAGAGAGAGGGAGGAATTGAAGGAGATTGGAAATGGATAACGAACATCTGAGAGGAACGTGATGGGGGTGGGAGGGGACGTTCACAAAGGGCATAAATTGATGTTAGGAAATTCCAATGCAGACAATGATCTCACAGAGAATGTTCAGAAAACTTTTAGTTAGCACCCGACATTGAAGAACATACAACATTTTTTTCCTTGTTTCCTGGGACAGTTCTTCAGCACAAAGCCATTTCATGTTGTGAGTAGATGAAGGGAAGTAGATTGATTATGCAACAATGAGCTCTAACAATTACTTGCATGATATTAAAGGTTTCAATAAGTACATTTGACTTGAGTTCATGATTGTACATTTAATATCAGAGAACTGTATACAATATACATCCTGAAAATCTTCTTCTTTGCAACCATCCACAAAAACAGGAGTGCCTCAAAGAATAAATGACAGTTAAATGTTAGAACCCCAAAGCCTCCCCAGCTCCCCCCGCCCATGTATAAGCAGCAGCAAAGCAACATTCCCCCCTCCCCCAGCATCAAAATAAAGGCATCGGCATTCACTCAAGCGTGCAGCAAAGCATCAATAAGGATACAGACTTGCAGTACCCCAAAGATTGCTCATTCACCCAGTAGTTCGACATACCACAGGCTCTCTCTCTCCCTGATAAGGTAACAAGAAGCACAGCGAGAGGGGAGACATAACAAAACAACTCAATGATTTATCATGTTAAAAGTCCTTTGCGTCACTTTCTCCAAGCTCTGTGCTCAAATAACTTGGGTCTCTGGGCACACAGCCAGCAGCCAGCCTCTTTCGATCTTCTGTGTACTCCCACGACACACTGATTTCTTGCAGAGGCAACGACCTCAAGTCCGTCTGCCTCCAGAGCTATGAAATCCCCAAACTCCAAAGGCGACATAATCTTCTAAGCCATGGCCTTGATATATGGAGTAAGAACCAGTCGTGAGACCCCAAGAGTGGGGAGAGGGGGGGAAGAGAGGGGAGGGGGGGAGAGAGGGAGAACACAACACGCTATAGGCTAGCTAGCTATTCTGACCTCAGTGAACCTTGCCTGACAAATCTGTTGGAATTCTTTGAAGAAATAACAAGCAGGATAGCCAAAGGAGAATTGGATGATGTGTACTTAGATTTTCAGAAAGTACCACATAGGAGGTTGCTTAACAAGCTTCGAGCCCGTGGTATTACAGGAAAGATTCTAGCATGGATAAGCAGAGGCTGATTAACGGGTGGCAAAGACTAGGGCTAAAAGGAGTCTTTTCTGACTGGTTGCCAGTGACTAATGGTGTTCCACAGGAGTCTGTGTTAGGACCGATACCTTTTATATTATATATTCTAGTGAGCATTTGGTCCATAATAACAGACAAGGAAACTTGTTAATTCAAAGAACGTTTTATTGCGATATACATAAAACAGACGGGGCACCCTGACCTTGCAGAGCGAACCCAACCAGTCTCACACAGATGGGGGAAGGTGACCATCACACGTCCTGGTTACAGTTTGGGTAACTCACAAACACACAAGCGAATAGCTGTATAAATAAACCAAGCTAAAATGTAACAATAAATGAGCCAGAACTTCCCACCATAATCTTACAAAAGCATTTTAATACAAGAACAATAAACAGTGTTGGTCATTAGAGACACTGGGGCGGGCTCTCAACCACGCTCCCAGAGTGTCACTGGCAACTCCAGGGTCCATAACAAAGCCCAAAAGTCCCAGTGGGCGTTGACACTGCCACCTGTTTGTGTGAGGCAAGAGGCAGGGCACCTGGAGTGTCACTTCCTTCTTGCAGCCTCGCTGGGTTAACGGTGGCTGAGGGCAGACACGGTACCAGCTGGTCCCGGTGCAGCATGACCGCCTTCCGCTGCTCAGGCAACTGCACCCAATACACCACGTGGTCGAGCCACTCCTCCTGGCCCCTTCCAGTGGCTTCCAAGCCCGAGGAATAGTCCTTCTTCCGGGAGGGGCAGTAGACTGCTGGCGGCTGGTCCCCTTCTGGGACGTGCAAGGATCGCAGCAGTGCACGAACAGCTCCCCGCCCTGCCTGCACCCAGGCCAGTAGAAGCATTCACGCAGCCCACCTGAACCACAGCCCGTCGTGGACGTCCAGCATTCCCCACTCGGAGTACAGGGCTTTGGTCTCTGGGTCCAGGGCAGAGACCTCTGCCTGCTCCGGCCGGTGTTCCTCAGTCAGCCATTCCCACACCCGGGCCAACACAGGATCGCTCACCTGCTCACTGCTGGTCCGTGGTGGGGAGATCGTCAGTCGCCGGTTGTCACCCTGAAGGGCCGGCACCGGTACTTGCCCCTGATTCAGGTGTACTGCGCTGCTCTGAGCCACCGTGAAACCGGTAGTGGTTGCCGCTCCCGCTGGGACCGCTTCCCGGAGCTGCCCTGCATGAGAGCCATGGCTTCAGTACCGAGGTAGAGAGTTGCCCCCGGCACATCCACACTGCAGGTCCAGGCCAGGGATGCAGGACTCTTGGGTGTTGGCGAGCCGCACCTTGTGCTCCATCGCATCCACTGCGATGCGCAGCCTCCTCTTCCCTCGCTTCGCCGGTGACCACGGCCTGCTGGACAGCCGTCATTGTCCACCCAGGTGGGGATGCTGGTCTGTGTTGGAGAGGACACCGGGACGGATGATGGTGATGGTTGACCTCCGTGTCCGTCAGCATGGCGACGCTGGAACACCTCGAGGGGTTAAAGTTGCTTCTGCCCTCTCCGAGGCAGAGAGTGATGACGGCGACTTCAGGTGAACATGCTACCGAAGGAGCTCCGGCATCAGCGTCTTTACAAACGCGTGGAAGGCAAGCTCTACCTGGGCCGCATTAGGGAAGGGAACCCTGCAAAGGCGCTGGTGCTGGAGTTCCTTCGGGGGCAGGTGTGGTGAACTACATATACCTGTCTGGACACGCACCCCCGCCCCGCCCACTGCTCCTGTGACTCCTCCCACGGACCCCGGTATAAAGGCGACTGGGGACACCGCCCCGGCCTCAGTCTCCAGGATGTAGCATGGTGGTCAATTGCTGCTTGTTCTTTCTTCCGGTCAATAAAAGCCGATATCTCGCCTCCCATCTCAGAGAGTTATTGATGGTGCATCACAGGTGAGCCACGCCAAGCAGGGTGGTGGAGATCACCTTCTAATGCCTCCAGGCTTCTCTGTCTGGGGCACAGCTCTTCCCTCATTGTTTCCACCAACGGCCTCTGCTCGAAAAGCCATTCCGGTGCCACATAGCCAGCGTTAGGTCGAGGAGGCAACTCCTTGGGGAGCCAGGGCGAGGTGCGTTGCCGACTATGCGGGGCTCCACCCGTTGTGCCACGCGGCAAGCTTGACGCACCAGAGAAGGCTCCAGGCGGCTGGTGCCGTTGAACCTGGGGAGCTTCAGGATGGGCGCAAATTGCCGAGACCCGGTGGCATCTGCCATGGGGCCTATCCTCCCATGCTCCACTTTGGGGAGCCTGGGTACGCTCGTTCCGTCGGGGCTCCCTGGGAAGGCACCCTTCTCGGTTCCCAGGCCCTCCCTCTGGGTCCCGTCTTCAGGAGCCGTACCCGTGGGTGCGAGTAAGGCATACTGCTCGGACCCCGGGTCTTAAGGCACTCTATCCGACATCACAGCTCTTCTATCTCATTGTCAATCTCCCGTCCTACTTCTAACACCCATATGGCGAGCGTTTGGTCCATAATGACAGACGAGGAAGATTGTGAACTCAACAACCGCTTTATTGTGAAAAAACACAAAACAGACGGGGCACCATGACCCGGAGAGTGAACCCAGCCAGTCTCATACAGACAGGGGAGGTGACCATTACATATCCCGGTTACAGTTAGATTGACCCACAAATATACAAGCGAATAACTACAATGTAACGATAAATGAACACTGTAGTGTGTGACAACAATTTTAATGTGGGCATGAGATTACTGGTTTTTCTGAAGTGCTGCTGTTCTGGTTCTTAGTTCCAGGTACATATGTGCTGAGAGCTTTGAATCACAGTATTAAACAACAACAGCTGATATTGCTCAGTCTGACCTAAATCTGAGAGTTCAGTGCTTCATTCCACATTCTGCGGATTTGCTTAAAGAGACCATGGGAACTAATAAAAAACATTATTAAAACAGTAGTTAGCCTCTCATTGCACTAACATTTGCAAGTTCTTTTGAGTTGACACCTGTTCCAGACTTCTTTTCAGATTTACTTTCATTGAATTCCTTTCACCCAAAGTAAGCACACGCCAATGTGTTTAATTACCCTTAGCTGGACACTTCCTTTCTGAGAGTCACTGACAGAATTGTCCACTGCACTTCAGGCAGCCTTATCTGCATTCTGCTGAAGTTTGGGGCTTGTGATTGTGTACTTCCATGCATTGCCACATTGAAGATCAACAGATCAGTGATGTTCAAAAAAGCTGGAATTCATTGCCACAGAAGGCTGTGGAGGCTGTCTTTATGAATATTTAAGGCAGATGTTAATAGATTCTTGATTGGTCAGGGCATGAAGCGATATGGGGAGAAGGCAGAAGACTGGGGCTGAGAGGAATAATGGATCATCCATGACGAAATGGTGGACCAGACTCGATAGGCCAAATGACCGAATTATGCTCCTATATCTTATGGTCTTATCTGGCTCTACTTTTCAGATGCCACTAACCATTTGTGTAGGCTTAAGTTGAGAAGAACATTGGCACATTGAGACAAAGAAAAAAACTAGCAAACAGTCACTGTAAACTCTCTTCATTCACACATTAGAAAACCAGTTTTAGTACTAAATGAGATAAGACAAGAGGCTGCTAAACAAGATAAGAGCCCATGGAATAACAGGAAAGTTACTTAGTGGATTGAGTGTAGGCTGATTGGCAGGAAACAGAGAGTGGGAATAAAGGGATCCCATTCTGGTTGGCTGCCAGTTACCAGTGGTGTTCCACAGGGGTCCTTGTTGGGGCTGCTTCTTTTTACATTGTATATCAACCATTTGGATTATGGAATAGATGGCTTTGTGGCGAAGTTTGCTGATGATACAAAGATAGGTGGAGAGACCGGTAGTGCTGAGGAAACAGAGAGTCTGTAGAGAGACTTGGATAGATTGGGGGAATGGGCAAAGAAGTGGCAAGTGAATTACAATGTCAGAAAGTGTACGGTCATGCACTTTAGTAGAAGAAATAAACGGGCAGACTATTATTTAAATGGGGAGAGAATTAAAAGTTCTGAGATGCAACGAGACTTGGGAGTCCTCGTGCAGGATACCCTTAAGGTTAACCTCCAGGTTGAGTCAGTGGTGAAGAAGACGAATGCAATGTTGGCTTTCATTTCTAGGGGAATAGAGTATAGGAACAGGGATGTGATTTTGAGGCTCTATAAGGCACTGGTAAGACCTCACTTGGAATACTGTGTGCAGTTTTGGGCTCCTTATTTAAGAAAGGATGTGCTGAAGTTGGACAGGATTCAGAGAAGATTCACTAGAATGATTCCGGGAATGCGAGGGTTAACATATGAGGAACGTTTGACCGCTCTTGGACTGTACTCCTTGGAGTTTAGAAGAATGAGGGGGGACCTCATAGAAACATTTCGAATGTTGAAAGGCATGGACAGAGTGGATGTGGCAAAATTATTTTCCATGGTGGGGAGTCTAGTACGAGGGGACTTGACTTGAGAACAGCAAGGCGCCCATTCAGAACGGAGATGCGAAAAAATTTTTTTAGCCAGAGGGTGGTGAATCTGTGGAATTTGTTGCCACAGGTGGCAGTGGAGGCCAAGTCATTGGGTGTATTTAAGGCAGAGATTGATAGGTACCTGAGTAGTCAGGGCATCAAAGGTTATGGTGAGAAGGTGGGGGAATGGGACTATAGGGGAGATTGGATCAGCTCATGATGAAATGGTGGAGCAGACTCGATGGGCTGAATGTCCGACTTCTGCTCCTTTGTCTTATGGTCTTATGGTACTACCAGACATTCCAGGAAAAGTGGAATTTTCATACAGCTGTTTTCTTCCCAAAGCAATTTAATTTTTATTTGACTTTCATTTTTAAAAAGCTGCACAAGCAGATCTGTGTTTGGAGATAATCTACATAAGTTCTAGTTTTCAATAGGTTAAAAATTGCACAATATCATATTCTCCAATACCAGTCAGCTTTCCATGTTTACGTAGATATTCCCCTGGAGTATAAATAGTTGCACTGGAGTACAAGTTTAAAACAGCCAGCACAGCTGAGAAAGTAAAAATGGAAAATTCAACAAGTGTTTCAAATAGTGACGGGGCAAGTGTTAATACTAAGTTAATGAAAATTGCCGGTTCAATACTTTATATTACACTGATTTTGGTCATGATTTCCATGGGCTGCACAGTTGATCTGAAGAAATTGTGGGCTCTTGTTAAGAGACCATGGGGTCTTGCCATCGGTGTTGTTTGCCAGTTTGGATTTATGCCACTCATTGCATTTACTCTTGCAATTTCTTTTAAGTTGAAATCTCCTCAGGCAATTGCAGTCCTTATTATGGGCTGTTGTCCTGGAGGGGTTATTTCCAACATAATGAGCTACTGGGTAGATGGAGACATGGATCTCAGGTGAGTGTTCATGCTTTTCTCTCTCAATTTCACTATTAACTTTGTTTCTTTTGGCTGCACATCCTTTCTGAACAAAGATCTAGCAACTCTGAATTGTATTTTAACATACTTGGCTGTCAGGAGCTATGTTCCCTCTAAGCTGTGCATGTGCGAATGTGCACATGTTTTCAACCAGTGCACAAAGGAAATTAATGTGCACACAAAAGGTTAGTTACCTAAAATAATGTAGTAATTAATAATTATATTGAAAATAATCTTTTAGCTAAATGTTTCTGTTAACTAGTTAGTCGGTTTTTCAAATACCACAATGCACATCACCTCACCTTTCCTGTTCCAGTTTGTACAGCTGCATCACGGCGGCAGCCATCTTCGGCGGACAATGTTCATATTGTAAAGTTTACAAAGATCTGTTTCAAATCCTGTAGATAGCTTACTAAGTTTTTATTGAAAAACTGTTGATTCACTGTGTCAAATTCAAAAGAAGCGAAGAGTGTGAAGTGCAAAAGAACTGCAAATTTGTTTAGGGTTGAATGGCTTTGTAAAATAGTTGGAACTACTACACCAAAAGCTCATGAGGTCATGAACGTTCAGCTACGAGAAATGTTTATGTATGATTCAGAAACTGGAGTTATCTGTTTGTATTGTCATGATGCGAAAGCTGCTGGAGAATTTGCTAGTGGAAAGAAGTGGGATTATATTTGGAAACTTGACTTTTTGAAACCTGGCATGTAAATTGCATTTGGACGGTGTACAAAAGCTCAGGCAACAGAACCCACCATTACCCATTACAGGAGTGCCACGCTTGTTACGGTTGAGTGCAGATGAGCGAGAGCGAAAATTATCAAACCCAGAGGAGATCAAAGTTCTTATCGACAGTGTGTTGTTAGCTGACTTCACATTTAACAATGAACAAGGTAATGCCTTATGTCTAAAACATCATGATTTTCTAGCTGAAAATACTGTAACAGTTAGACAGTTTAATGATTTCAAATTTTCCATGAAAGAAAAAATTAAACCCAAACTGATTTAAAACTTTGCTCAAATGGTGGCATTTGTATTTCAAAATGAACAGTTTTGTGATCTTGCACAGGTGATGGACATTGGGGGAACCTTTCTTGCATCTAGTGCGGACTGTGAGTGAGATTTCAGCCTAATGAATCAACTCAAAAACAAGCTGAGAAACCGTTTAGGTGAATGTCATTTGGGTATATTAATGAGAATCAAAAGCTATCAATTGGATGGAAGTTCCATTAGTCTAGATAGAGTTTACAAAGAATGGGTAAATGCCAAAGACAGGAGAGGGAAAAAATAATGGAGTGACTTAAATACGTATGTTATTTTGTTGTTATTCTGTGCAGTTTTATGTCAAATGTTTTGTAAACCTGTGTAAACTGTGCCATGTGTGCTTTCAGTGTGCTCATTCTTTTGTCTTGCCCTCAATTTCTTTGTTTTTGATGATTTCTAACTTGCCTGTTGGTACTTTTGGGAAGTGCAGAAATCCCGACCTTGGATTTAATGATCTCTCATTCCCTTTGTAAGCCAAGGAGGCACCACATTTCCTGTTGGGCTTTTGTGTCTTAAAGGGAAATATGTTCTTCAACATATTTATTTCTTTCAATACTAGCCACTGCCTTTACAAGTCATACTTTTCAAAGTAATATCCCAAACAACTACAGCCAGCTTTCCTTCCATGCATTCATAGCTTCCTTTGTTTAGATTTTAGACCTAGTTTTGTGTACAATTGTATCACTTTTAAACAATGTCAAATTCTGTGATATTGTGTTCCCTCAGCTCCAAAGTGCCGTGACAACATGATTTGTCAGTTGCACAAAGCAAGGTTTAAAATAGCACAACAATCAGATCTTTAGACATTTCATAAATTCATCTTCAACTTTAACTGCAGAAAACTTACCCCATCCAGTCTATTGTTCAAAGTTCAAAATAAATTTATTATCAAAATATGTCATCATATATGATCCTAAGATTAATTTTCTTGTGGGTATACTTAACAAATCTAGAGAATAATAACCTTAATGGAATCAACAAAAGACCACCCAACTAGGGCATTCAGCCAGAGTGCAAATACAACAAACTGTGCAAATAGAAAAAGAAGCAAACAAGCAATAAATAAATAAATAAACAAATAAGCAAGCAAGCTAGCGAGCAAGCGAACAACCAAATATCAAGAACATGAGATGAAGAGTTCTTGAAAATGAATTAAATGATGGGGCAAGTGAAATTGAGTGAAGCCATTCCCTTCAGTTGAAGAGCCTGATGTTTGAGGGGTAATAACTGTTCCTGAATGTGTGTCCTGAGGCTCCTGTAACTTTTTCCTGATGCCAGTAGTGAGAAGAGAGTGTGTCCTTGGCAATGGGGGTCCCTGATGATGGATGCTACAATCCTGCAACAGTGTTTCAAGTAGATGTTCTCCATGTAGAGGTTTTCACACATGATGGACCATGGTCTATCCACTACTTTGTTCCATTCTTTTCCATTCAAGGGCATTGGAGTTTCCATAACAGGATATGAGGCAAGAGTCAATATACTCTCCACTACACTCTACAGCAGGGTTTCTCAACCGGGGTTCTGCAGGAGGTTGTGTTTTAAAAAAATGTTGTTTTGAACATTGCGCAAAGCGTGATGCAGGGATGGGCAAAGATCGATTAGCCCCGTTCGCAATATCACTAGAGGTCTCTCAGCCCCATGGCAGTGTGCAGCAGGACTGTATTTATTTCCTTGAGACCACTCTATGATTTTAACGTGAGATAAGAGAGGCTGTTGGTAATTGGTGAGCGCCGTATTGCACGGAGGAGAGGACAGTAGGCTGATAATTGGTGAGCGCTGTATTGCACGTAGGGGAGGACAGTAGAGCATGAAGTGTGTTTCCGAGCTTTGAATGGACGTGCCCAACTTGGGCTGTGTTGTTAGCTTCTCCCTCCTGAGTTACCTCCCCCAACTTCCCCCAATGCGCCGCCGATTGACTTATGGGAGCGAACAAACTACCGGTGTAGTAGAAAATTGGAGGGAAATTTTCAATTTTAAGAAGGAATTTTTACACACTGCAACTTAGCTACTGGCTTGCCACTTCGCTGTTGTAAACATTGCAAAAGGTGGATTGTGTAGGTTAGAAGTGAATTGTATCATCGTTTTCATATTTTTGCAGTTTTTCTCATTTAGTTATTTATTACGCTGCTCTTTTTAAAATATTTTATTAACCCCTATTCCATTGAGCCTGGTCTGTGGCAAACAATTTACAAATGCAGCAATGGCTCCAGCAAAATTGAAAAGACAATTCACAGCCATATGACACATAAAAGTGCTGATTATTTCAAACAACTACTGTTGGAATCTCACAACAAAGAGTAAAGCTACTGAGTTTACCTTTAGGAAAATTAAAAACCCCAGTTTGGTTTAAACCAGTTATTTAACAGAAATTTATTATGTTTGCCTTATGTTTTTAAAATTTAGGAAACAGAAAGGAAGTGATTAATTCAAGAAAGGTAGACTAAGCCTAACTACCTGTTGTTTTTCAAGAAAGGTTGGCTAAAAATTCATTCTCTACTCAAAAAACATTGACAATTATTTTTGGATTATTATATCTACAACTTACTGATCACACTAATGTACCATGAGCTCCATATACAATAATCTTTTCGCAGGGATTCCCTGAGACTTGAAAATTATTTCAAGTGTTCCTTGGGTCAAAAAGGTTGAGAAAGGCTGCTCTAAGAATGGGAATTAAAGTCTCCAATTATTACTGTTATACCTGATGCACTTATGTCTTTAAAACATTTTAAACTGTTGTTAAGTTTAGCATTGTGTGACGGAATTTCCAAGCTGTTTTGATTCATTTGAAACATTTGCCTAGGCTTTTCCTGTCATAAATTCCTATCTTAAAGATTCATGGATGATGCCATTTCCTCATGTGTCACTGCTCTTGTTCTGGGGGGGGGGAAGTTGGACCATATTGTCCTGGGACTCTTGTTCCGGGAATACTTAATGTTTCACCATGGCACCAACCTAGGATGCTTAGGAAGCCTACAGGCAATTAAAGTACAAAGCTAAGCCCTTGGCCCCTTATGTCAATGAACTCTCCCAACAAACAACTTAATTTCTAGGAAGCCCCTTGACTTACATTCCCTCAATCTCAAGATCTCCCCTCCACCTATATGTCAGCCTGATTCCTTTGCTTATGTCCCACCTTTAATAGGCAGTTGTGATTCTTTACCCATCTTTCAAAACCACATAATGCCATCTATTATTCCCCTACTTACTGTACACAAACCCTAACTGCACATAAGAAAACTCTCAAGATCATCTCCAATGGTGTTCTTGTTTTAAAATAAAGTCATTATCTTCAACCTGATCAGGACCATGGCTGAGCTCAGAACCTCATTGTAGGGATGAGAAAAGGATCAATATTTGGTGCTTTGTGATTTAGCCAGTGGATATTCATCATTGTATTTTGGTACCGTGGCATAATTGCCAAAAAGTTCATTTATCTACTGCTTTTCGCACTGATGTATCTGTAATATGTATATTTCCTTATGAGCTTAATATAAAGTTTTATGATTGTATTATTTGCTATATAGCAAACATTTTGCTGTTTACAGACCAATATGTTTGTAACTGGTTGTGAAATTTAGTCTGTTTATTAATAACCACTTTGATTTTTGCAGTATATCCATGACAGTCTTCTCTACAATCCTGGCTACTGGCTTCCTGCCTCTGAATCTTTTTATCTACTCACCTGCCTTTATACAAGCCAACGGTTCTTCTACCAACATTTTTTCTGCCAACAATTGTTCTAGCAGTTTCCATTTTCAAGAACTTTACAAGAATATAGGTGATTGCATTTATTTCTGTCTTTTTATTAGAAATATTAAAATAATGTAAACAAATACAATTCTTAAAGGACTTGGCAGGATAGATGTAAGAATAATGTTTTCACCAGATGCAGTGTCGAAACAAAATTCACCATGTCGCGATAAGGAATGAACCATTCCGAGTGGAGGTGAGAATAAGTTTCTTCACCTTAATGTAAGCGAAACATGAGAGAGGTCTACTCAAGAGTGTTGTGGAGATGCTCTGTTAAGTGTGTTCAAGGCAACAATCAATAGATTTTCTGATTATAAGGGAATTAAAAGAATATGTGAGTAATGCAGTTAAGTATTGCTGATTTAAAAGATCAGCTGCAAGCTTAATGTCAGAAAAGGGACAAAAAGTTGAATGGTTTACGTCTGCTTCTATTTTTTGAGCACTTGTTTTGTACCTCAGCAGAGGCCTTCATCTCCATGAACAAATTTTCTTTATGGTTTCTTATCAGCCCACCTTTTCTCCTCAAGCCCTTATCTAGTTCATAGGCTTATAGAATAAAGAAAATTCATTTTATGTTTTCTGTCAGATCTCATGCTCTCCCTTTACCACTCTTGCTTCCTCTTTTACTTTCCATTTGAACATACTGTAATCAACCTAGTTTTCATCTGTGTCAACAACTCAGGCATATCCATTTCTGTTATATTTCATGTCTGTCTTTTGATCGTTCATGGAGCTCTGGCATTTCTGCTCTTGTCCCTCAAATGAGGTATCTGGAGAAAGCTGAAACAGCTCTGCTCACTTAGTTTTGCCGCCAGGCCTTAAATCTAACTAAGCACAGGCCTCCGTATTTGAGTCATTTCCACATTCTAACTTTTTCACTAAGGGTTAATATGGCAAATTTGAGAAAATCTGCTGATGCTGAAAATCTAAGGCAACAAATCCAAAGGTTAGTATGACTTTTATTTTTGTTCCAGCTCATTTTCTAGGTTGAAGACTACAATGCAGTCTTCCTTAGTGGACTAGGAGTTCTTTTGCCATTATGTGATTGCTAATCCAGTGTCTGGCTTGATAGATGGAAGTGCTCCATTACCACTATTTTATGGATGTTATACATTTCTGCAATTTATTTGCAAATTTACACTTCAGTCAATGGATTATAGTGAAATGCACACTGGAGTAATTGCACCTCTATTGTGGCCTCTAAGCAAACAAATTCAGTTCATGATCATTTGGGTAAATTCTCCCCCATGCTTCCCATTCCCTGAAAGTTAAAGCATGTTTGAATTCTAACTTTTTCTCTTCCTGCTGAAAGTTTATTGACCGAAAGTAAACTGCACCTGCTCCTGTTTTCATGGGTATGACCTGAACTACTGATAGTTTCCAGCATTTTCTGTTTTTATTTTCAAATCTCCAATATCTGCATTTTTTTTTTGCTTTTTTTTCATTGCTATCTAAAAATATGCATTGTTTTTTTCCATTTTGATGACCTCAGATTATTCCACATGTTACTCGATCTCTCACATTCTCAACCATTCACATGCCCTGCCTTCATGCCTGAGGTCTTTCTGCATCCTCTTCACAACCCAGAGTATTGCCCAGCTATATATCGTCAGCAAACTTTGCATCACTTTTCACCAAGGAAGGTGATGTTGCCTGAGTCTCGGCAATGGAAGATAGAATTGTGATTTTTGATGGGCTCCAAACTGATAAAGAAGAGATGTGTAGAAGCCCACAGAAATGCTGGTGATTGTGAATGCAACCTGAAACTGTAATGAGCTGCTGGAGGCTGGCTGACCAGACTGTGCTTGAAGAGAAATTTAATTAATATTGGGAAATTTTGCTTAGATTTCTCCAATTGGTTCTCTGAAGATTTTACAAAAGCAGAATGAGCATTGCACAACCCTATCTCATTGGAGGTCTTGAGGCACCAGGTGTGGTTGGTTACAGGGATCTTGGTTAGTGGCCCACTTGGAGGAGAGGAAGAAGGGACCAGGAGGTTTAAAAGTAGGTTGGTGTTCCACCAATTTCTGAGAGTTGATTGATTGGTTGCCTCGTCGTGCCCAGTGATGAAACCTGTGTGACAGTGTTTTTAAGAGAGGAGAAGCTGCTGCTCTGGGGCAGTTCCACTCTCTTGACCTCAGAAGTCTGGGTCTGGTGGTATGAGTAGACGTCACAACTGGGGTCTTCCTGGGTTGCAGTGGATGACCATGGCTATTTCTGGCCTTTGCCCTCCATGAAGTTTTGTCGAACCACTATCAATGATTCGATTAGTTTTATGTTCTGTAACTCCAAAGCATAAAACTAATCAAAAGAAAATCAAGGGAACATGAGAGATGCATGTCTTGTTTTGATTTTTTTGAAGGGCATTCTCTTATGACATGGCAGTGTTATGACATTTACCATTCAAGTAACTGGTAATGAATGAATTAAACAATGCTTAATCAAACAATTTATTTATTATGTTTCTCAAATATTACTGAAATATTAAATACACAACACATACTACAACTATAACCCAACTTATCCAACATCTACCCTATTAATTACTCCCTTAGACCTCCTTGCTCTGTCTGGGGAGAGAGCGTTATGTCCACTGTATCTCCTCTGCCACAGTACTCCACACCTTCAGTAGAAGTGTGTGTGTCTGTGTGGAGCCCACTTGCAGCTTTTCCTGAACATTTCTCCTAATTAGTGTTTGACTGGAAAAACCTGGAGATGAACATTTTTGCATCTGTAGCCATAATCACATTCCAGATAAAAGCCTCAGATTTGCAACCCCTTCTCAGAAGTTTTGCCATGGTAGAGCAAAAAGTAAAATTGTGCCTTGTCTCGAGATTTACTGAAGGCTATCCTATGGAAAGGAAGTAGTAGTTAAAGCCATAAGACATAAGAGCATAATTGGCCTATTTGGCCCATCGAGTCTGCTCCACCATTTAGTCATGGCTGATCTTTCCTTCCCCTTCTCAGCTCCGCTCTACGGTTTTCTCCCTCTAACCCTTGATGCTGCGTGCTATCAAAAAACTGTCAATCTGCCTTAAATACACCCAACAACCTGGTCTCCTGTGCTAACAAGTTCCACAAATTCACCACCCTCATGCTAAAGAAATTTCTCACGAGTCTTTGGAACTGCCTCCCTCAAGGGGAAGTGGAAGAGGAGATTTTAAATATTTTTAAGACAGAAATAGATAAACATGAACAGCATTGGGGTGAAAGGTCACTAGAGGTAAAGGGTACATGGAATTAAGGCTACAGTTAGATTAGCCATGACATTTAATAATGAATAGGCCCAAGGGACCGAGTATATGACCTGCCCCTCCTTCTCCAGCTCTGTGCATTCATGTAAAATCAAATTGAAGGGCCATTTCTGGTTATCTGACTGTTGTAAAATCTTACCTCTCCTTCTGAAATAGGTATTACATTGACCACTTTGATCCTCCCGATAGTATTTGGAATTTTCATTGCATGGAAGTGGCCAAAGAAATCAAGAATTCTTCTAAAGGTTAGTTAATGCCTTCTATTTGTATAAACCCTGTGTTGGCACGTGGCCTAGTGGATAAGGCATTGGACTAATAATTTGAAGGTCACTAGTTCGAGCCTCAGCTGAGGTTGTGTGTTGTGTCCTTGAACTTAACAACACAGTGCCAAGCTGCTTGGGTCCTAGTCCCTTCCCTTGGACGATATTGGTGGTGTGGAGAGGGGAAGGCTTGCAGCTTGGGCAACTGCTGGTCTCCCATACAAACCTGCCCAGGCCTGCACCCTGGAACCCTTCCAAGGCGCAAATCCATGGTCTCTCGAGTATCCATGTATCTATGCAAATCCATGTATAAACCCTTCACACAGAATTACTGATATAGGGTCTATTTGCTTTGTCAATTGGTCCATGATATATATATAAATACCTTTTACTACCTCTTTGTAACAATAATACAATGTATATTTTCAATAATACTTGCCTTTCTTTCATTGACAAATCTTGTTTAAGTTGTTCATTGATATGATTTTTATTATATTTAATATTTCAGTAGTATTTGAGTAAAATTGCACAAGATAAGTATTCTTTCTTGTGACATAATTCATTACAGGTTGTATGTGAAAGTGTTTGAATGGCATTCATCACTACACCACCACGGAATAAGTAACTCACTAAAGTAAAACTAAATTGACACATTTCTCCCAACTCTTGTGTCTTTCTATTAGTTTCTAGAGTTGCAAAATATAACATAATGAATACTTAAGAATATAATATTTACTTGTGGAACACCAACTAGGCTTTGTCAATTTGACCATTATTCTTGCCCTCTAACTCTGGTGGCTTAGTCATTTCCTTAAAGGGTGGGCATCAGGGGTAGTAATCTCTGCAATGCAGCCTGAGAATACACTAATGAGGGTAAGAAAAGAATGATATGGCAAATGAATGTGTGACTGAGGAATTGCTGCAGGGGAGAGTGTTTCACATTTGTGGATAATGAAGCCACCCTCAGGGTGGAGGAGCAATGCCTTGTATTCTGTTTGGGTACCCTTCAACCTGATGGCATGAATATTGATTTCTCCTTCCAGTCAATGAATCCCCCTCCCCCTTCCTGCATTCCCCACTCTGAACTTTCACCTCTTCTCACCTGCATGTTACTTCCCACTGGATCTCCTCCTCCTTCCTTTTCTCCTATTGCCCATTCTCTTTTCCTATCAGATTTTTTCTTCTCCAGTCACTGACCTTTCTCACCCACCTGGCTTCACCTGTCATCTTCCATCTAGCCTCTTTCCCCTCCCCCCCCCCCATCTTTTTATTCTGGCACCTTCTCCCTTCCTTCTCAGTCGTGAAGAAATGTCTTGTCCCGAAACATCAATGTTTGCTCTTTTCTATAGATGCTGCCTGACCTGCTGAGTTCCTCCAGTTTCCTGTATGTGCTACTTTAGGTTTCTGGGCATCTGCAGACTTTCTCATGTTTGTGGATCATTGAGTTCACTTCTGGGGAAGGTGTAACCTGTTTAAGAGGAATGGGTTACATCTGAATTCGAGAAGGACCAATATCATTGTAGGCAGATTTGCTAGAAACTAGTTTAGTAGGGGGATAGGAACCAGAATGATAGGTCAGATGATGGAGCAGTTGGTGTAAAGGTAGTTGCAATGTGTAGATAAACTATGGTACAATAGGCTGTGGTTAGGGCAAAAAGGCAGTGAGTTGGATGGGTTGAAATGTGTTCAATTTAATGCGAGAAGTATCAGGGACAGTGGTGATAAACTTGGAGCATGGATCAGTACATGGAACTATGATATTGTGACAGACTTTGCTGTCACGAGAGCAAGAATGGTTCCAGTTGTTCTGGGATTTAGATTTTTCAAAACAGACAGGGAGTGAAGTAAAAGAGGTTTTAATAGGCAGGTAAATTGAGAAAACTAGTTTGGTGCTGGATCCCAAGAAAGAGAATTTGTAGAATATTTATGAGATGACTTTATAGAGCAGCTTGTGGTTGAGCCCACTAGGGAAAAGGTAATTCTGGATTGGGTGCTGTGTAATGAACCAGATTTTATTAGAGAGCTTAGGGTAAAGGAACCCTTCAGAAGCAGTGGTCATAATGTGATAAAATTCATCCTGCAGTTTAAGAGGGAGAAGATGAATCAGATGTATCAGTATTACATTTGAGTAAAAGGAATTACAGAGACATAAGAGAGAAACAGGCCAAAGTTGATTGAAAGGGGACACTAGCAGGGATGATGGCAGAACAGCAATGGCAGGAGTTTCTGGGAGCAATTGGAAGACACAGGAAAGATGTATCCCAAAGAAGTAGTATTTTGAAGGAAAAATGATGTAACCAAAGCTGACAAGGGACATCAATGACAGCATAAAAGAGAAAGAGAGGAACATATAATAGAGCCAAAGTTAGTGGGAAGTTATAGGATTGGGAAGCTTTTAAAAACCAACAGAAGGCTACTAAAAAAAATTGTAAGGAGAGAAAAGATAAAATATGAAGGTAAGCTAGCCAATAATATAGAAGGATAAAAAACAATTTTTCAGATATATTGAGTAAGAGAGAGGTGAGAGTGGATATTGGACTGCTGGACAAATAGTAATGGGGGGAGGGAAGCAAGGACATAGTGGATGAAAATAAGCATTTTGTATCAGTCTTCACTGTGGATGACACTGGCAGTATGCCAGAAACTTGAGAGTCAGGGGAAAAAGGAAGTGTTGTTGCTATTACTATGGAGAAGATGCTTGGGAAGCTGGAAGGCTTGGTAGATAAGGACCAGATGGACTACACCCCAGGGTTCTGAAAGAGGTAGCTGAAGAGATTGTGGAGGCATTAGTAATGATCTGTCAAAAATTATTAGATTCTGGAATGGTTCTGGAGGACTGGAAAATTGCAAATGACACACCACTCTTCAAGAATGGAGAGAAGCAGAAGAAAGGAAATTATAGACCATTTAGCCTCACTTTAACTTTAGAGTTAAAGATAGGATCCATGGTAAAAGGAAAGATATTAGCATGGATTGAAGATCGGCTGACTGACAAGAGGCTAAGAATGTGAGTAAAGGACTAACTTTTACTGGTTAGTTCCCACAGCTTTTGGATATAGATATCATCTAACTTTGACAGTCTACTTAGTCCTTTTGCATTCCATGACATCAGCTCCTTCAATTTCGTAATACTGATAAGATCAAGTATCAGCAAACCACTCCCTAGTGAATACAGCTGAGAAGTGTTCATTTCCCTGTTTCCACACATTACTCTTTTGGTCTCTAAGAGAACCCACGTGCCCCTGATATACATATAGAATGTCTTAATTAAGGATGGTTTATGGTGCTCCTAATTAGTTTCCTAAGTATTCTCCTACACCTGTCGTATTCCTTCAGAGACTCACTCAGTTCCAATTCTCTGTCACAGTGCATGCTGGCAGGCAAATGTAGAGGGAAGGGAGGCTCTCCATGTCATGATTGTCACTGGCACCGACTCAGTACAGGTGCAGTGGATGACAGCATCAGTCACAGTAAGCACTAACAACAACTTGACCAAGGAATGGAGGAAGGCAAATTCCAGAGCACAGTGAAAGTGCCTTTAAAATAATTATTGAACGTGGGAAATGTGCTGGTCACAATCAATCTGGCAAATCCAAACTGAAAACAGCTGGGCTAAATGAAGCTTAACAATTAGTAAACACAGATGCTCGAGGAAACCCTGTAGCCCAACACGACAGCAAACCACAGAGACTGGCAAATGACTGCTGCGCGAGCCCTGGGGAACTGGAGCTAGGGCTGTGAAAAAACCCAGCGCAGACCAGATGCTCTCAAACCAGGGATGGGAAAAGTGCAGGGTGGATCTAATGTTCTTGAGCGTGTGCTGAGGAAAAAACACGAGGCAAACGTGATGTTCTCGAACCAGGACTGGGAAAAGCCCAGAACAGATTTGATGCTCTCGAACCAGGACTGGGAAAAACCCAGAACAGATTTGATGCTCTCGAGCCAGGACTGGGAAAAGCCCAGAACAGATTTGATGCTCTCGAACCAGGACTGGGAAAAACCCAGAACAGATTTGATGCTCTCGAGCCAGGACTGGGAAAAGCCCAGAACAGATTTGATGCTCTCGAGCCAGGACTGGGAAAAACCCAGAACAGATTTGATGCTCTCGAGCCAGGACTGGGAAAAACCCAGAACAGATTTGATGCTCTCGAGCCAGGACTGGGAAAAACCCAGAACAGATTTGATGCTCTCGAGCCAGGACTGGGAAAAGCCCAGAACAGATTTGATGCTCTCGAGCCAGGACTGGGAAAAACCCAGAACAGATTTGATGCTCTCGAACCAGGACTGGGAAAAACCCAGAACAGATTTGATGCTCTCGAGCCAGGACTGGGAAAAGCCCAGGGCAGACCAGATGCTCTCGAACCAGGACTGGGAAAAGCCCAGGGCAGATTTGATACTCTCGAACCAGGACTGGGAAAAGCCCAGGGCAGATTTGATGCTCTCGAACCAGGACTGGGAAAAACCCAGAACAGATTTGATACTCTCGAGCCAGGACTGGGAAAAGCCCAGAACAGATCTGATACTCTCGAACCAGGACTGGGAAAAGCCCAGGGCAGATTTGATACTCTCGAACCAGGACTGGGAAAAACCCAGAACAGATTTGATACTCTCGAGCCAGGACTGGGAAAAACCCAGAACAGATTTGATGCTCTCGAGCCAGGACTGGGAAAAACCCAGGGCAGACCAGATGCTCTCGAACCAGGACTGGGAAAAGCCCAGAACAGATTTGATACTCTCGAGCCAGGACTGGGAAAAGCCCAGGGCAGATTTGATGCTCTCAAGCCAGGACTGGGAAAAGCCCAGGGCAGATTTGATGCTCTCGAGCCAGGACTGGGAAAAGCCCAGGGCAGATTTGATGCTCTCGAGCCAGGACTGGGAAAAACCCAGAACAGATTTGATACTCTCGAGCCAGGACTGGGAAAAACCCAGAACAGATTTGATGCTCTCGAGCCAGGACTGGGAAAAACCCAGGGCAGATTTGATGCTCTCGAACCAGGACTGGGAAAGCCCAGGGCAGATTTGATGCTCTCGAACCAGGACTGGGAAAGCCCAGGGCAGATTTGATGCTCTCGAACCAGGACTGGGAAAAACCCAGAACAGATTTGATGCTCTCGAGCCAGGACTGGGAAAAGCCCAGGGCAGATTTGAAGCTCTCGAGCCAGGACTGGGAAAAACCCAGAACAGATTTGATACTCTCGAGCCAGGACTGGGAAAAGCCCAGGGCAGACCAGATGCTCTCGAACCAGGACTGGGAAAAGCCCAGGGCAGATTTGATGCTCTCGAGCCAGGACTGGGAAAAGCCCAGGGCAGACCAGATGCTCTCGAGCCAGGACTGGGAAAAGCCCAGGGCAGACCAGATACTCTCGAGCCAGGACTGGGAAAAGCCCAGGGCAGACCAGATGCTCTCGAGCCAGGACTGGGAAAAGCCCAGGGCAGATTTGATGCTCTCGAGCCAGGACTGGGAAAAGCCCAGGGCAGATTTGATACTCTCGAGCCAGGACTGGGAAAAGCCCAGGGCAGATTTGATGCTCTCGAGCCAGGACTGGGAAAAGCCCAGGGCAGACCTAATGCTTTGAGGCAGTGGGGGAAATCTGGGGCATACCTGATGCTCTTGAACCGGGAACAAGGCATAACATGGGCGACGTTATGAACCTTGTTGACCCAGAGAACCTCAAGGGGGAGGGGGGAGTCTTGAATGTAGACTGCTGAAGCTTGGAACGAAGCTTTTGGGATCCCCTCAGAATGAAGCCTTCGAGAATCCCTCGGAATGAAGCCTTTGGGACATGAACTGAGTGAAGAAGGCATCCTTCTCTCCAGCCGACCAATGTCCAAGCTACTGTAGTACTTCCACTGGGTCTGAAGGCGGCAGAGTGTCTCTGCCATGGTGTGAACTTGCAGGAACAGGCCCAAGTGCAGAGGAACAGCAGGGTTGGCGCTGACTCAGCCCAAGTGTGGTAGGTGGCAGCCTCAGTCACGCTTAGCACTGACAATGTCTTGGCCTAGGAGCGGAGGAATGGCAGAAGAGCACAGTCAGAATCCCCTTAAGTGATCACAGAACACAGGGAACCTGGGCCAGTCACTATTGACCTGACAAGACTAAACAGAAGGCTCCTGGGCTGAATGGCTCTAACACTCAGTAAGTGCAGGTGCTTGAGAAACCCTGAAGCCCAACACTCTATCAAAAGCCGCAGAGGCCCACATAATTCATGACATTACCTATACCTGACACGTGCTTTGCTTTTCCTGATCACACCTTAAACATATTTTGTCAGCCACAAGTTCACTAATGCTAACAATCTCTGCTTTTCACCCTTAGTGGAACATACTGGCCTGAGCTCTTACTAACTGCCTTTTAAAGGACTCTTCGTCGGATGTCATCTTGCCAGCAATCATTTGCTAGAAATCTATGTTTTACAGGATGACTTTTATACTATTGAAATTGTCCCCTAATTTATACCTCAACTTTAGGCCCCACCTTGTCCCTACTTTGAAGTTTACAGAATTATGGTTGTAGTCCTTAGAGTTCCCCACTACCACTTCCACTTCCTCCACCTTCCAGGCTCATTTCCTGAGAAGGGGTCAGGTGTTGTCCTCTCTCTAGTCAGTCTCTCTACATACTGTTTCTTGGATGAACTTAAATTCTGCCCCATTTCAGCCCTTTACATGAGGCAGCTTAGACAAATGCATCACAGCTTGGTGTAGCAACCTCTGCTGTCTGACATCCCAAGAACTGTAGCGTTGTGGACGCAGTTCAGCACATCATGAAAACCATTGAAGCCCCTTCACCAGGCTCATTAGCTGGCTCTGTTAACAGCCACACAACTCACCTGTCTTAATGTATTTTTAGGGTCAGTATGATATGAGTCCTCCCAAACAGGAAAGTTGGGATGTTTTGATTAATGGAACTCTGATTTATGCAAATGCTATGTAAGTACTACCCATACACAATTATCCATAGGCAAGAAATGACAGGTTGTACACCTCATGCAATTATAAAGAAAGTATATTTACTGATTGCAGCTTTGTCAACCAGTTACTAAGAGGAAAAAAAACAAAAAGGCCCTTCACAGTTAAACCAGTCTAAATGTGCATGTGGTGTTGGAGCTCGCATTGTCCAAAAGCTGGCATGACCGTTACTCATGATGCTGAATTCTTGTCACCAGTCATTGGTAGAATTTCCGGTCTTGGACTCCTTCAACTTGCAGAGCAGTCCTTACAATCGGGTCTTCCTGTTGGATAACATCCTACGGCCGTCTCTCCTGATCTCTCCCCTCTGCACCTCCTGCTAAAAAGACCACGAACCCCACCAGAGTTCATCACAAATCTCTCTCCGCCCAGCTTTCTGTACAACCTTCTCCCAATTCCATCATCCTGGGTGGCTGACACAACATTCCCAAGTTGAACATCATAGCCCCTTATTTTTATCTTTACCTTCTGCACCACACTTTCTTTGTAACTGTAGGACTGTATTCTGTTCCTGCCTTTTCCTTGTGCTATCTTGGTGTACAGATGTGACATGTAGATGGCATGAAGAACACATTTTTTCATTGTACATGAGGCAGTGATTAAAGAATTTACTAATCCTCCTCAATGTTAGGAAAGTTCACACTCTCACTACAATAACCCAGTTTCTCTTAACCTTCTGTGATTTGCTTACATACTGTTCCATTAACTACTGAGAGGCTATAGTATAATCTTAGTAAAGTGATCACCCACCCTTATTCCTAAATAGTACCCATGTGGATTCTTTGGATGATTCTCCTGGGATATCCTGTGTACAGTTGTGATGTTCTCACTACTTCCCCTCCTCTTTTCCATCCTCTTCTGTCATGTCTGAAACCTCTATAGCCCGAAACGTTATGCAGTCCAGCCCTGCCCTTCTCTTGGAATGTTTTTGTGATTCCACGTGGTGATTAATGCATTTAAGTTCATTTGACTTGCCCACTATGCGAGATGCTCAAAGTAAAGGAACGAGCCAAAGGGATTTGGTGGTGAGAGATAACCAACATTGCGATAGACAGGCAGAGAAATTGTTGAAGATACAGCCAGATTGGAAGGGTGCGGTGGGGTTGGGGGAGAGGGTAGATTCCAACTACACAAGCCAGTCTAATAGTTTTCAGTTCAACCACCCATCATTGTCTTGTGAGAGCTAATTGATTTTTATTTTCACAAATGAAAATGGCTGCAAAGATGAATGGTGATATCTTGCACTACCAGGGATAGCATGAGCTGGACAGGAAGAAAGCTGGGACTTTGAGGCAGTCCTGCTGAAGGGTCTCGGCCCAAAATGTTGACTGTCCTTTTTTACCATAGGTGCTGGCTGGTCTGCTGAGTTCCTCCAGCATTTTCCAAAGACAAGACTCGCTAGCTAGGCTGGTACATTAGGGACTCTTCAATAAGCAGTACTGATGAAGGGTCTCAGCCCAAAATGTTGACTTTATATTCCTCTTCGTAGATGCTGCCTGACCTGCTGAGTTTCTCCAGCATTCTGTGTCTGCTGGGTGAAGGAAGAGCAATGGGTAAAGGGGGAAGGACTAGACAGATTAAAAGGGCTGAAGGGCCGGTACTGTGCTGTGCTGTTCTATGTTCATTTTCTGTGGCTTATGTTCTGTAAGGCTCTGTGTTTAGGGTGGACTGTCACTAAAAGTTTGAAACAAATATGTAATGAATCACCCAGTCTTTTGGGATGCAGTGGACAAGAAATTATTGGAGCTTCTTCAGTTTCAATGAAAACCTCCTCCTCTCAGCGGAGAGTTTGTCATTACAGGAGCCGCACAGACTGCCACTGAGGATTATTGACTTTGTTGATATCATTCTGGAGGAACGTTGTCTCATTTTTTAACTGCATTGCATTTGTGGTTTCTAAGTGACAATAAACTGAATCTGAATCTGAATTTAACAGCTGTGGTAACTGCAGGTGCTGGATTGTATACTGGCATTTGACTGCCTATACTGATTCCTGCATTGAAGATAGATACAAAATATCTGTTCAAGGCCTCTGCCATTTCCTTAAATCCATGCATTAATCCTCTGGGGTAGCAGGGTGACCTAGCAGATAGTGTAATGCTTTACAGTGCCAGATCTAATTACCACCACTGCCCATAAGGAGTTTGTACGTTCTCCTCTTGATCGTGTGGGTTTCCTATCAGTGCTCCGGTTTCCAAAGACATACGGGTTAGTTGTGGGCTTGCTGTGTTGCCGCCAGAAGTATGGTGACACTTATGGGTTGCCCAGCACATCCTCGGACAACATTCTTCACTATGTTTTGATGTGCATGTGCCAAATAAAGCTAATTTTAGTCTTTAATCCCCAGTCTTATCCATTAAATGTTTTTGTCAAACCTTGCTAATTTCTAAAATTCTTCCTAATCTTTTAGCTAAAGACTAATCTTCACAACATTCCTATTTACAAGCTAAAATGTAAATATCATTTCATCATTGAAAGATTTTGACTAAACTACTCATCATGGGCATAATTCCTGGCATGGATGCGCCCTGTTACAGAACATATCAGATGGAAAACATGGCAGCTCAAGACAGCCAGGCTCTGGTCCACTGTCTGGGATTTAGTGAAGAAATTCATTGATATCCTCCTTGTCATGAGTTAGAATCTTGTAGCCAACATGTTTATGTTTGCTAGTTTTTAAATACTAAGAGAAAACTCGTACAGGTTGAGTGTCCCTTATCTGAAATGATTGGGGCCGGAAGAGTCTTGGATTTCAGATTTTGGAATATATAATAAGATAACTTGTGTTCGTCATCATCTCCTACTCTGAATTTATGTGCTACTGGTAAGCAGTCTTCACCTTGCACTTGTTCATCACACATGTAAAAATGATTACATTTGATATAATGAAAATATAGTGTGTACAGGGTAACAGAAGCAGCCATAGCATCGGGAGAATGACTACCTGAATCAGCTATTGAACAACCACAAACAATGGCAGGATTTCAGTCTCTAACTACAATACCGTGTTTTGATTAAAACATTACTGTACACTGTATTTATATTTTACTTTTTTTAGGTTTTATATAACATATAGAAACAATCAGAATTGTGGACTTGTTCTGTTGTTAGATTTTCATCAGCAACTATTTTCACAAACTTATCAATGAATTTCTGTGCTGCCTCATTTTATCTTTAAAATGTTTTAAATCTTTAAAAATTTAATACCATGCCTTTTAAATTTCTGCAACTAGCCTGCTGAATATTCACAATTACCTTCAATTTTCAATTTGTCATGATAAATCTTTGCCTGTTTCACGATCAACTGAACATTAAGTGGCATGTGTTCACTCCACTGCCGATGAAGTCTTTCAGTGCAAGGTCAAGAGCTTCATTTTTCACTTTATGCAATGTTTTTCAATTCTTTATTAACTTTTGTTCATTATATACAGTGCCTATAAAAAGTATTCTTTCCCCCCTCCCCCTCCCAGAATTTTTCATGTTTTATTGTTTTACAACATTGAATCACAGTGAACTTAATTTGGCTTTTTTGACACTGATCAACTCTTTTGTGTCAAAATGAAAACATTTCTACAAGGTGATCTAAGTTAATTACAAACATAAAACACAAAATAATTGCATAAGTATTCACTCCCTTTAAAATGACACACCAAGTAATCACTGGTGCAGCCAATTGGTTTTAGAAGTCATGTGATTAGTTAAATGGAGATCACCAAAGTGCAGTTAAGGTCTTTCAATTGGTTGTAGTAAAAATAAACCTGTGTCTGGAAGATCCAACTGTTTACAATGCAAAGCATATAAAGTTGAAAGAGAGTAAGTGCAGGCTGTACCACTATTTTTGGTTGTTGATAGTTCTCTTTTTAAAACTTTGCTAAGTTATGGCATAAGCCAAACACTGCACATCATAAAAAACACACCATCCCTACCATGAAGCATGGGGGTGGCTGCATCATGCTGTGGGGACACTTCACTGCAGCAGGTCCTGGAAGGCTTGTGAAGGTAGAGGGTAAAATGAATGCATCAAAATGTGGGGAAATCCTGGAGGAAAACCTGATGCAGTCTGCAAGAGAACTGCAACTTGGAAAAAAAAATTGTTTTCTAACAAGACAATAACTCCAAAGCTACACAGGAATGGCTTAAAAACGACAAAGTTAATGTCCTGGAGTTACCAAGTCAGAGTCCAAACATCAATCCAATTGAGAATTGGTGGTTGGACTTGAAAAGGGCTGTTCACTCATGATCCCCATGCAGTCTGACAGAGCTTGAGCAATTTGTAAAGAAAGAATGGGGAAAATTTGCAGTGTCCAGATGTGCAAAGCTGATAGAGACCTACCCACACAGACTCAAGGTTGTAATTGCTGCCAAAGGTGCATCTACTAAATACTGATTTGAAGGGGGTGAATATTTATGTAATCAATTATTTTGTGTTTTATATTTGTAATTAATTTAGATCACTCTGTAGTATTTGTTTTCACTTTGACACTAAAGTCTTTTTCTGTTGATCCGTGTCAAAAAAGCCAGATTAAATCCAGTGTGATTCAATGTTGTAAAACAATAAAATGTGAAAACCTTTGGGGTGGTGTGAATACTTTTAATAGGCACTGTATATGAGGTCACTTTTCAGAACCATCAGTGATGTGCAGAGACCTGCACATCTCCTTGGAACCTTCTCAGGGCCTTGTGGAATTTTTGATTTGTGACATCATGTCAGCGCTCAAAAAAAATGTTGGATTTTGAGGTTTTGGATTTTGGAATTTAAGATAACAGGTACTCAACCTGTATTTTGTTCTTCCAAATTTTCAAAGATATTCAAAATTTGAGCCAATTTTATCTCTCTTCATTTTATTCTTCCTGAATTCTGTGCTTCAACAAACCTTGCTCCATGATTGTTTCATGGCTCCCCAAACAGTAAGCAATTGATGTCAATGTCCTCTCTTAATATCCTGTCCTATGTACTGGAGATACTGTGCTCCACTAAGAGAATTTTTATCCTGTGTCCCAACCTAAATAACAAAAGCTTCTTTTTCTAAACAGTGTGGATCTGTTGCTGGAGCAGTCATTTTTTTTATCACAGCAGTGGCAACCACACTGCTATACAAAGGAGCATGGAAAGCTGACTTGTCATTACTCATCATAGGAGCCATCAACCCTCTGATGAGCTATACTGCAGGTTTCTTAGTCGCTCTGATCTTACAGCAATCATGGAAGAGGTAAAGTAACAAAATATTTCTGTACCATTTGTTTAATGTTCCCTTGAAGCTGCTTTGTGGAATGTCTACTGATTAATGATTGGCTAGGTAAAAACCACCATTGATTTTTTTTTTGTGGATAGAGTATACTTAACAAAAGCCCATGTTATTGTCTTCATGAAAATGTATCATCAACACCAAAACAGCCTGGACAGAGGAGATGCTAAGTTTATTTGTAGATCTCCAAAACTACAGAATTGTCTGTCAGATCTCCAAGATTTTTGTCCAGTGTACTTAGCTCTTACTGTTAGTCAATCTGACCAGGTATTGGTGAAGAGCAGTCTGGGATGGGTGGGAGGTGTTGGATAGGATCGTTCATTTAAACTTGTAGAATGATGCCTGTCCTGAAGAAGTTTAAATCTTTCCTTTGGGAGTGATGCACCATCAATAACTTTAGGAGACTGGAAGTGAACAATAGGCTTTTATTAACAGCGAAAAGGGAGCATGTTGAAGACTGTGGGAGGAGCAGTGCCCCAATCACCTTTATCCAGGGGTCTGTGGAAGGAGCCACAGGAGCAGTCAGCAGAGAGGCGTGTCCAGACAGGTATACACAGTTTACCACATTCACCCCTCCTTTGTTTTAAAAGAGAGTCCCCACGGGGCGAAGTTTCTGACAAGTATACTTACAGGTCGAGTCTATCAGGCAGTTGAATCTGTCACTGCGATCTACGTAGCACTGGTGACGGTGGTTGTGCTGGCTCCGGCCTGACTTGAGGTCCCAGCCCATTAGGCGTCAGTAATCCCTCATGCGTGTGCGTGGCGCCTGGTATGGGAGTGTAGTGAGGAGTCTGTGTAGGGCTTGGTGTGTGCGGTGTCTCATGGGTATATACATTATAGTCACCGTGAAGTGTTCAGGGTAGGGGTCTGGTGCTCCTGAGGGTTCCAGGTCGCGGATGGAGACCGTGTCCTCCCGCCCATCAGGTAAGACCACGTAGGCATACTGGGGGTTCGCATGTAGAAGGTGAATCCTCTTGACCAGCGGGGAGTATTTATTGCTCCTCGCATGTTTCCAGAGCAGTACTGGCCCTGGGGATGTCAGCCAAACTGGTAGGGTGGTCCCAGTGGCAGACTTCCTGGGAAAAGAGAATAGGCGTTCGTGAGGGGTGGCATTGGTGGATGTACAAAACAGGGAGCGGTTGGAGTGGAGTGCCTCAGGGAGGACCTCCTGCCAGCAAGAGACCGGCAATCCCTTTGGCCTGAGGGCTAAGAGTGTGGCCTTCCACACTGTGGCATTCTCCCTCTCCACCTGTCCATTTCCCCGGGGATTATAGCTCGTGGTCCTACTAGTAGCAATACCCCTAGCCAGCAGGTATTGATGCAGCTCATCACTCATTTATGAGTGACCCTCTGTCACTGTGGATATAGCAGGGATACCCAAACAGAGTGAAGAGCTGGCGCAGGGCTTTTATGACAGACGTGGCAGTGGTATCGGGGCAGGGGATGGCAAAGGGGAACCGTGAGTACTCGTTGATTATGTTAAGAAAGTACACATTGCAGTCGATGGAGGGAAGGGGGCCCTTAAAGTCAACCTTCAGTCGCTCAAAGGGGTGGGTGGCCTTGATAAGTTGTGCCTTTTTCAGGATGGTAGAAGTGTGGTTTGCACTCAGCGCAGTCTTGGCAGTCCCTGGTCATCGTCCTGATCTCCTCGAGGGAGTAAGGCAGGTTCCAGGATTTCACGAAGTGGAAAAGCCGGGTGACCCCCGGGTGGCAAAGATCTGCGTGGAGGGTGTATAGCCGGTCGAGCTGCACACTGGCACATGTTCCCCAGGATAGGGCATCGGAGGGCTCATTGAGCCTTCCAGGCTGGTACAGGATGTTATAGTTGTAGGTGGAGAGTTCGATTCTCCACCTCAAAATTTTATCAGTTTTGATTTTACCCCGCTGTTGGTTGCTGAACATGAATGCAACTGAGCGCTGGTCGGTCAGCAAGGTGAACCTTTTGCCGGCGAGATAGTGCCTCCAGTGCCTAATAGCTTCCACTATGGCCTGGGCTTCTTTCTCCACTGCGGAGTGCCGAATTTCAGGGCCTTGAAGGGTACGAGGGAAGAATGCTACCGGCCTTCCTGCCTGATTGAGGGTAGCAGCCAGCGCGAAGTCGGAGGCGTCACTCTCTACATGGAAGGGAATGGTCTCGTCCACCGCATGCATCGCTGCTTTGGCAATGTCCCCTTTAATGCGGCTGAAGGCCGCGCGAGCCTCGGCTGAGAGGGGAAATGCAGTGGACTTGACCAGGGGGTGGGCCTTGTCTGCGTAGTGAGGGACCCATTGGGTGTAATAGGAAAAGAAGCCCAGGCACCGTTTGAGGGCTCTGAGGGTGTTGGGAAGAGGGAGTTCCAACAGGGGGCACATACGGTTAAGGTCAAGGCCAATGACCCCGTTCTCCACGACATACCCAAGGATAGCAAGTCGGGTGGTTCCAAACACACACTCGTCCCTGTTATAGGTAAGGTTAAAAGCTTTGGCCGCTTGGAAAAATTGTTGGAGGTTGGTATCGTGATCCTGCCGGTCATGACCACAGATGGTGATGTTATCCAGATATGGGAATGTAGCCTTCAGTTGGCACTTGTCCACCATCCAGTCCATTTCCCTCTGGAAGACAGAGATACTATTCGTGACACTGAAGGGGACGCGCAGGAAGTGATAAAACCTGCCGCCCACTTCGAAGATGGTGTAGGGGCGGTCCTCTGGGCGGATGGGGAGTTGATGGTAAGCGGATTTTAGGTCTATGGTCGAGTACACCTTGTACTGAGCTATTTGATTGATCATATCCGCGATGCGGGGTAAGGGTACACATTAAGCTGCGTGAACCTATTGATGGTCTGGCTATAGTCCACGACCATCTTATTTTTCTGTCCGTTCCGAACAATGACCACCTGGGCCCTCCAAGGACCTGTGCTTGGCTCAATGATCCCCTCCCTGAGCAGCCGCTGCACTTCCGACTGAATGAAGGCCCTGTCCCCCGCGCTGTACCTCCTGCTTTTAGTTTCCACAGGTTTACAGTCGGGGTTCAGGTTGGCGAACAGCGGTGGGGGAGGGATCTTGAGGGTGGAGAGGCTGCAAGTGGTGTCCGTAGCGCGGCTGTTGGCATGGTGTTGGGTGGGATGTGCGGGTCAGTGTGTGTGTGTGGTCAGTAGCGGGATATGTGATGAATTCCCACAGAACTGAGGATTTCTGACAGTGATTGGTGGGAGGGGCCCGTCATACTCCATTGTCACACTTTTCAGGTGGCTCTGGAAGTCCAGCCCCAATAGCACAGGGGCACACAGTTGAGGCATGACCAGTAACGTAAAGTCCTGATATTCTGTGCCCTGCACCACTAGTGTTGCTACACAACCCCCCCGGATGTCTGTGGAATGCGACCCAGAAGCCATGGCGACCCTCTGGCTTACCGGCCGTGTCACGAGTCCACAGCGTTGCACCATGTCCAGGTGAATAAAACTCTCAGTGCTGCCCGTGTCAAACAGGCAGCTAGTCCTGTGCCCCTCCACCAAGTTGTCCATCATTGACCTTGCAAGCTGGTGTGGGGTGCTTTGGTCGAGGGTCACGGAGGCCAGAGTTGAATTGCTGTCTTGGTCGGGCGCGGTGGGGTGCCCGGTAAGCACCCGTGGGTTGGCAGTGTGAGGTAGCGCCGACCAAGATGGTCTCCCCCATGCCTCGCACGCGGTGGGCAGGCAAGATGGCGGTGACCAAGATGGCGACCCCCTTGCTTCACATGCGGCGCTGCTCGACCCCGCTCACGGTTTGGACTTACAGGCCTTGGCGAAGTGGCCCTTCTTTCCGCAGCTGGAGCAGGCAGCGTTTTCTTTGGAGCTTCTCAAGTCCACAGAATTAACACTTTGCCGTCTCGCGAGTGGCAGCCGCCGTGGTCGATTCACCGGCGGGTTGCGGGGTCTGCGGCGTCCATGAGGCCAGCGGGAGATTGTGCTCCTGGAGAGCGTCAGAGTTGTGCAGAGCAGTCTCCAGCGTGTCGGCCAGCTCAATCGCCGAATGTAAGTAAGATCAGCGTGTTCCACCAGCCGCTGGTGCTCGTGCACTGACCTGATCCCCGTGATGAAGGCATTTCTTCACAGGAGCTCTGCAGACTGTATGGTCGTCAGTCCCCTACAATCGCAGGCCTGCATGAGTGTCTGTAGGGCCCGGACAAACTCAGCGCTCGACTCTCCAGCCTGCTGTTGCCGTGTGGCTAAGCGATGTCTTGCGTAGACGGTGTTCACCGGCCGCAGGTATTGTCATTTGAGGGCATCCGTCGTGCCCTGGTAGCTCGGTTGGTCCCTGATCATCGAGTAGACCGGTGGACTGACCCTGGAGAGGAGAACCCTGCGCATCGTGGCAGGCTCAGTCACGTGAATCTCCTCCGGGTACGATTCGAAGCATGCTAGCCAGAGTTCGAAAGCATTGCCGGCTTCCTGGGATTGAGGGTCAATATCCAATTTATCGGGTCATAAAATGCATTCCATGTTTTAAAATCGCTGTTAATAAAATTGATGCACCATCAATAACTTTAGGAGACTGGAAGTGAACAATAGGCTTTTATTAACAGCGAAAAGGGAGCACGACCATGTTGAAGACTGTGGGAGGAGCAGTGCCCCAATCACCTTTATCCAGGGGTCTGTGGGAGGAGCCACAGGAGCAGTCAGCAGGGGGGCGTGTCCAGACAGGTATACATGGGTTACCACAGGGAGGTCAGCTATACACTCTCACTGCTCCCCCTCTGATCTCTGCAGCCCTCTGACTATCTATCAGATTCCCCCTCTTTCAGCCCTTTATCTCTTCTATCAATCAACTTCCCAGCTCTTTTCTTCACCCCTCCCCCTGCCCGGGTTTTGCCTATTATCAACTGCCTTGTACTTCGTCCTTTCCTCTCCCCACCTTCTTACTCGGACTTCTCTTTCCTTCTGGTGTAGATGAGGGGTCTAGGCCTAAACCATCAACCATTTGCTCTTCTCCATTGATGCTGCCTGGTCTGCTGAGTTCCTTCAGCATTTTGTGTATGTTGCTCTTGTAGTTACCAGCTGAACATCAGGATTGGAGATATTTTTATGGTTTTTTTCTATCCTTCCACAACATCCTTAATTTGAAGTACAAGAGAAAGTAGGAGAAGGCTTTTCATCATTCAATGTGATCATATCTGCTCTGGTCCATTTCTCATCCCTTCTGTGTCAGTTTCCATAATACTCGGAATTTTTCCTCTTTAAGTACCTTCATTGATCTGACCTCTATAACTAGTTCCTACCCTATTCATTGTAACAAGTTCTCATGTTTCTCAGTTTTAAATGACCGCCCCAAATTGTGTAACTATGCCCATCGGATGAGATTTTGCCACAAGTGGAGACAACATACCATCTACCCTGTTACTCACAACTCTGCCTTCCTCAGTGAGAGTCAGAGCAGCCTGGGATTGCCAAGGACCAAAGGCAGAAAATTCTGTTAATTTCTCATTGGTGTTAGAATGGGCAGATAGTAGAATCCCTGGGGAAATACCGCCAAGGCAGTGAAGGTACAGGTCACTCTGCAATAGCTTCACTAAATATTGAACCATTTTGTGTCAGGCATTTTGCAGTTCTTCCACTTTTTACACTTTACTTTGAACCAGGGTTAGTCACGTGTTGGGTTGTATTAATTTCTTCTACTAAGGGCCACAGCATTTCCTGCAGAGAGCCGGTTTTAGTCCTCTAGACCTGGCATTAGGGTTAGGGATAATTTGGCACTGTTAAGTGCTATGCTTGATGATGAAGACTGGGCAGAAATTTTGTTTGGTGTTTACTTGTCACTACTGTTGTGGACAATGACATCTGCAGTTGGTGCGAAGTATGAAGTAATGAATTTTGGGAAGTTAAACCAAGGCAGAATATAAACAGGCCCTAAACGCAAAAATGCAACTGCAGATGCTGTGGATCAAAGAATACGTACACAATGCTGGAAGAACTCAGCAGGTCAGGCAGCATCCGTGAGAAAAGAGTAGCCAATGTTTCGGACTGAGATCCTACTAGGGCCCAGGGGAGCACTGTCAAACAGAGAGTGTAAGTACAGTACTTCCCTGAAAGTGGCAACACAAGTAGACAGAGTGGCGAAGAAGTCTATTGGCATATTTTCCTTAATTGGATGGGACATTGAGAAAGAGAGTTGGGATATCATGTTATAGTTGTCAACATGTTGGTGAGACTGTACCAAGACTATTATGTGTGGTTCTGGTTGCTATATTAGAGAGAGGAAATGCTTAAATTGGAGAGGCTGCAGAAAAGATTCACATGGATTTTACTAGTGTGAAAAAGATCATTAAGGAGAGACTGGATACGCTTGGGTTGTTTCTTAGGAACAAAGAAGACAGAAGGGTGATATTTTAGATGTTTATAAAATCTTGAGTGGCATAGATCAGGTGAATGATCACAGTCTTTTTCCCAGAACAGGGTAGTCTAAAAATAGAAGGCAGAGACTGAAGGTGATAAGGAAGGTATTTAGAGGGGACCTGATGACCAAAGTTTTCACACTGATGGTGGTGCATGTAGGGAACAAGTTGTCAGAGGAAGATGTAAAGGCAAATACAGTTATAATATTTTAAGGACATGCAAACAGATAGAAAAGGTTTAATAGATATGGTCCAAATGCAGACACATGAGACCAGCCAAGAAAGGCACCTTGTCAGCAATGCTGTATGGAAGACTGATGATGACGTCATGTGGATTAATTGCTCCTATTGGTTCCCTCACTATTATGTCCTTCATGATGTACCCAGCCTAATTGGTGGCAGACAGTGGACATTGAAATCTTCTATGCAGGATATATTCTACAGTCCTTCCTCCAGAGATTCTTCTGGTGATGTGTAACATGATGCAGAATTGATTATTTAATTAATATTATTCCGATGTGATCATTAGAGGTTCTCTTGATTTTGCCTGACCTAATGACTTAAGGTTTCACAATATTGTCTATGGTCAATATTTTCAGTCAATTCTAGATTCTCACTGCTTGTGGAGCAGTTGTATTAGGAGACCAGACATACCATGAGACAGTGATGAGAATGCTGAATGGCTGAAGAACATGACTCTAGAAATTAAATAAGAGGGAACACTGCATGATCTCCTTCCTGATTGTAAAATGTTCCTAATTTCTAAGAAGAGAACTGCCATTTCAGCATTTCTGTATTTAAATTTGTGGTTAGTACTTTTGTTTTATAGGTGACTCGATTAAGTGAGATAACGTTATGTCAGAAATCTGATTACTTGCATTTAAGAGAGCCTATCATTTGGGAAAACTGCAATAATTGTTCGAATTTAATTGTTTTGTTTGCCTTGCAGGTGTCGAACAATAGGTTTTGAAACAGGGGCACAAAGTGGACAACTTTGTACAGCAATCCTCATGGTATCCTTCAGCGCAGGAGATCTCAAGTTAATGTTGGCATACCCTGCCTTTTATATTTTCTTTCAACTAGTTAGTGGATTTATATTAGTCTCTGGTACGTAGTACACTTATTGTGAGATAAAAGGATGACTGGAAACATTTGTCAACATTTAGACAATTTGTACCAAGTAATAAAGATTCCTCTTATAGGATTCAAACTTCTGGTGGGTGGGGATGGTAGATACTTAGGGGTTAGAGAGTGAATTGGAAAAATAGGCTTGCGGAATACAAAGGTAAAAGAGGAATTGTGGGATTTTGAAAAGAAAATACACCACATTACATTCTGATGTCCGGTTAACAAAGGCTATTTTAGATTAAATGATTTTTGAAGCAGAAAGCTGTTAACATAGAAACCGAAGCTTGTGGAGGCCTCTTGCCCCGTTGTGGCTACCCTGTCATCAATCAGATCAGGATTGATCTTTGGTCTCAGCACCACTTCTCTTGTGTTAGTTCAATATTCCTTGATTACATTTGCATCTAAAAGCCAATCAGATTTTATTTAAACCATACTTTGCAACTGGGCCCCCATATCACCCTGGGTGGAGAATTCCAGTCCTTTTGATGAAAACATTTCTTCCCATATCAATCTAAAAGCAAAGCCCTTATTCTGAGTAAACAAGAGCCCAATTTTACTAGTTGCTATGGTAGATTGATACCAGATGTTATATATGCATGCATTTACATGTTGTTCATACTTATACTTACATTTGTAGCTTCACTAACTGGAACATTATGAATATAATCTAGAAAGTCTTTTGAAGGCTGTCAGGAATTTAGTTATGAAAGTACGTACTTAAAGTCACTGGTAGTGGGCAGTTCCAGGGGATGGTGGTTTTGTGCCTCTGCTGGACTGTGTCCTCTCCAGGGCACAAGCCTGGGCAGGAAGAACTGACTGTTGCCCATTTAGTGGGTTCCCCCTCTCCTCATCACTGATGTAGTCTAAGGGAAGGGCAGGCACCGATACAGCTTGGACCAGTTGCAGAGTGAATTTGTAAACAATGTCCAACTGCCTTAGGGACCCTGGCTCCGGATTTCTTCCTTGGGATTTACTCTCGAAGCCTTTCCCACGTAAGGCAGCAGAGGTTTAAAATCAGAGTTTTCCTTCTCCTGGGGGGGGGTTGCCGTCCCAGTCTGATGAGCCCCACCTGCCCGAAGCAACTGGTTTTGAGGCGCCAGTGGTCCGCCTTTGCCCCTTCTTGTCAGTAGAAACAGCTCCGCTAGGCCTAGTAGCTAAGCTACATGTGAAGGCCAAGAGTTGGGCCTGGTTGTCGGTGGCTATTAGAGTCACACACCATTTGGAGCACTTTGTAGGTAGCGGGAGTTCATCCCCACTACCAACCCGGCAATGACAGCCTTAGGAACCAAAAAGTCACTGGTACCAGTAGATAAAAATCATTCCTGCTCTATTTGTGATCATTATTGCATTGAAAGCCTGTTTTATGCAGAATACTTTTTTGTTTTGTGGTTTTATTTTGTAATATACAATTTTATATATTTTTTTACAACCAGCCTATCAACTATACAAAAGATTCAGAACTTCAACTGAAGCATAAATGGATTCATCTCGTAATGGCCAGAGGAAATTCAGTGGCCAGAGATGGAAGAGCAAGGCACCAACAGACAAGAACCCTGATGAAATTAATCAACTTACAAAGCAGTATTAAATATATCAGAAGCTTCAGAAGGATTCCTAGATTTTCTTTTTCTGATTCTTGATTTTCCTTCATTGCCTAGTAATTTCTTACATACTCCGTATTTCCTTTTAATGGATTCTCTTGATTTTCACATTAAATTGCAATATCAATATATTTCTGTGTTTAAACCTAGCCAGTTAAATTCAAGAGCACAAAAGGGTTTATTAGTGAAAAGTTAAAATGGGACTTGAACTTAAGGACATTGGCACAAGAATAGATAATTATTTGATAAAATTTAATGAAAAAAGGATTTATAATGAGCAGATTAAATGATTGTTCCCAGAGTAATTTTGAGGCTGCCAACAGAATAAAGTTGGCAGGAATAGCCTTTCAATCATGTATAGATAACAGAGAAACTGAACTGAGAAGTTTTTAGACTTTAAAAAAAACATGTTAGATTTAAGTTATTGAGTGGTTTACAAAACTCAGTCTACAATAATTAAAGCCACTTCTGTTAAGAGTGGGCAATGAAAAAGACCCATTTTAAGCATACCAGTTCCCAGTTACGGAATCTGGTGTAGGCTGCACTGCATTTAGTATTTGCATTATCAGATGTTTTCTAATACAGTGAATAGAACTCTGCTCCTACTGGTGGAATTTCGTGGGCTCCTGCCTCTTTTGCTGACCTATTTCCTCATCCCTGGATCCTGTCTATGATCTGAAATTTTCTGGGCTAGGTCCCTGGTCTTCAGATAATAGCCTTCAATCTGCAACAACACATCAAAGTTCCTAAGGCAGCAGCTTACAGACCCATGACCGCTACCATCTGGAGCAGCATAAATTATTTTCAAGCATGCATTATTCATTAATTTGAGGCAAAACATAACCAGGTATACTTAAATGGATAATTCCCATATTTCAAGTTTTTTAATGGTATTTATCTGGCCCACCTTCCTCTCATTAATACACGATATGGCCCACAGAGGCAAAAAGTTTGCCGACCCCTGATATAGGATGAGAACAGCAGATAGCTGGGAAGACCACCACTTGGAAATCCCTCTCCAAGTCACTCACCATCCTGACTTGGAAACATGCCACCGTTCCTTCATTGTTGCTGGGTCAAAATCATGGAATTTGCTCCCTAACAGCACCGTGGGTGTCCCTACACCCCAGGGACCGCAGTGGTTCAAGAAGGCAGCTCATCACCTTCTAATGGGCAACTAGGGATGGGCAATAAATTCTGGCTTAGCTGGCGACGTCCACATCCCATAAATGAATTTTTGAAATCTCTTGTATATTATTGAGAATTTCGAGCTTTCCACGATCTGAATTTCTGGGGCAATGGTTTCTCTCTATTAACTGATTTTCCTGGGCCATGATGAAGATGTCTTAGTATTCATTAAGCTTCATTAGAACCCCAACTAACCACTGTAGATTCATAAATTCATGCAGGATTTTTGTCAAATTTTACAAGACAGCTTTTATTGAATGCAGTAGCATTTTTCCTTTCACTTTACAATTGCTGTTGTTCAGATATAAATCTGAAAAAAATGTACAATTATGTCCAGAGGAACTTTGACAAATTAAAAATCTGTTTACAGTTTAGGTAGTTGGCTTCAAATTCACTTTGAGTGGAAGTGGCAAAACTTCAAAGCTAAATTTTGGTGGGTCACCTTTATAGATAAATCACTTGCATTTGACTTTGTGTTATATAAATTAAATAGATTTAATAAGTTAGAATATTCCCAAGGTGGCTGTACAAAATGATACTTAAAATTGAACAGGCTCCGTGTGATTTTTTTCTCATGAACAAATAATTTAGCGAGTGACTTTATTTATCCTTATGTAGTTGTGACTAATGAAATTATATATTTACACTGATATCTACAATGTTTATTCTTTTATTACTGTAAATGCAATTATTTTCCGTATACAAATAATATCTCACAGGGTTTAAGCGAACTCAGAGTTGGAAGGTCTCAGCAGGTCAGGCCACATCTGTGGAGGAAAATAAAGGGCTGATATTTCAGGTTGAAACCATTCATCAGGATTCATCTGATTTCCAACATAGTCATAGAAATGTTCAGCACAGAAACAGGCTCTTTGGCCCTTCTAGTCTATGCAGAGTCACTTGTGTTTATAATTTTGAGTAAAAATATTTTGTTCGATCGGCCAAACACTTCCCCTGGGCCCCCTCCCCCTTTCCGTTCTTCTATTGTCCTCACTCCTCTCCTATCAGGTTCTTTCTTCTCCAGCCTTTGACCTTTCCCACCCACCTGCCTTCACCTATCACCTTCCAGCTGGCCTCTTCCCCTCCCCCACTTTTTTATTTTGGCATTTTCCCCTTTTCTTCTCAGACCTGAATAAGTGTCTTGGCCCGAAATGTTGACTGTTTACTCTTTTCCATAGGTGCTGCCTATTCTGCTGAGATCCTCCGGCATTTTGTGTGTGTTGTGTTATGGTGGATTTTTTTAACCTGTGAAATTTTATACTAAATGTTTATATTCAGTTTTTTGCATTAAAAACAGTTCATCAAAATAAAGAGGTTACATTGCTAGAAAACCAGCTGGAGCATAAACACTTTTTCCCTATTAAATACAATGTTTTAAATCCAGATGCACAATAATAATTGCATAATACAGTATATGAAGGGTGATTGATAAGTTTGTGGCCTGAGGTAGAAGGAATCAATTTTACGAAACCTAGCACATTTATTGTTCAAAATAGTCCCCTCCTACATGTACACACTTAGTCCAGCGGTCATGGAGCATACGGATCTTGGAC